>NW_020539368.1:26338-131089 GCF_003426905.1 Ctenocephalides felis
ACAAAGTCAAAAAATTAATTTATTATTATTGTCGGGACAACCTACATCGATTATAGGCATGTTAGGCCTACGGGGTTTCCCCGTTTAACCCTCAATGAACAATGTACAGTTATGCGTACCCAAAATACAATGATATGTTGACAAGCGACGAACGAACAGCAGGGATTTCTTTTAATAAGTAATATTTTTTACAACTGACCCAAAATGGACAAGAAGTACAACATTTGGTACAGAAATAAAGACGTTAGAAAAAATACAATCATGTGATAATTGCCAGAGTTAGTCGAAGGTTTTATATATTGAAAGTGTTTTGGTTTAGGGGTGATTTGTGGAAAAGTGTTAGTGGTGATTTAAAGAAAACGAGTGAAAAGAAAAGAGATTACGCCAGCGGAGCTATGAAAGGAAAAATTGAACAGAAAAAAGATGAAGTCATAAAAAAAGTGCCAAAAATTTCTTAAATCGAAAAAATATACACTTTTTTGGCAATAGAATACAACGCTCGTCAATTACTTAAAAGGGTATGCCCTATCAGATGGTCTTCAAGGAACGACGCCTTATTAGCAATAAGCAAAACTATTTATTAATAGTAAAAACTCTGTATAAATTAAATTTAATTTCTAAAAAAAAGATGAACGTGAAGAATGTAAGAAATTAATTAACCTTTTAGAAAGCTATGATTTTTTAGTTCTCGTAATATTTTTTTCTTTATTTTTTCAAATTATTAATCCAATTTCGAAAGCTCTACAGGATGTGAGTAATGACTTACAACAAACTAGCATACTATTAGAAAATCTTTTAAAGAGTCTGCGCGAATTGAAGCATTAAAATTCATTCATTATTTTGTTAAGGAATACTAAGGATTTAGCAAAGAATTGGAATATAAAAACAATTTTTAAAAACAAGAGCCGGAAGATAACAAAGCGATTTTTCGATGAGTTATCATAAGACGAGAGAATTTTAGACCCTGAATCATATTTTAAAGTAAACGTGTACTATTGCTGTTTAGATAATAATAATTGCTTCTGGAAAACTGACGACAAAATACTGCAAAGATCTATCAGGTAATCTTTGCGATCAATTGATAGCTCTAAAAACATGCTTAAACTCAGAAATCGAAAATATTCATGCCATTAAGGAACTCTCTAAATTATTATTAATAAAATTTAATAGTATTGCATCCAGTTTTCCGGATGTAATAACAGCTTGCATTTTATTCGTGACCCTTCAAGTTACAACCGAAACTGCTGAAAGGAGCTTTTCAAAATTAAAATTAATAAAAAATTACCTCAGAACATCAATAAAACAGGAACGTCTATCAGACCTGTCTCTAAGAAACATTAGAAAAACTAAAAACATCATCAGCTATAAATGACTTAATAAATCAGTTTGCTGATAAAAAGGCAAGGAGAGTGAATATTTAATTTTAGTTACTTGTAAAATATTAAAAATAATATTCGATGTATATTTGAAAATTTGATAAATAAATGTTCTTTTAATTTTATTAAATGAATTTATTAATCTTTTTATGTTTCTTTAAATTATGAAAAATCTTTAGGCGGGCCCCCAAACCGATTTTGATATGGGGCCCCGCCAAGGCACGTTACGCCCCTGCAGAAAATCTTAACTACAATACGCGATGACAACTGACAACTTATAGAAAATGGCCGATCAAATCAATGTAGATCTAGCCAGCTGCTAGATCAATGAAATTGGAAATCGTAGCGCCATCCTTCGAACTATTCAAAATCCAATCCATTTCAAAACACGGTAATTTACATTTGTTCGGAGATTACCGGCCATGTACCCCATTATGGTAGTTAGAGATGATTAGATGATTCAGTATTATTTTTTTATGATTTAGTTGTAGAAAAATAATGATTTAAAAGTCAGTGGATAAAATTTCAACTGAATTGACAAGAAACAATTAAGACAATATTTGAGCAATATGTTCATAAAAGAATTAGCTGCTATATGTTTTTAATAAATAATGAAAGTAAATAGAGGTAATTAGAAGTATTGTTACAATTTATATTAATAATCACAATATTTCCAAATCATAACTTTTTATTGTTTTTACTTCAGCAAAAATATATTTAAAAATTCAGAGACTAAAATCTTCTTTATTGTCTAAAGTGTAATTCGGTGAAGAATTAATGTTTTTGGTATGGTTGAAAGGACTGCATAGCTGTCAATAACTTGAAAATAATGAATATTATTAGAGGTAATGTTACAAAAAATTTATATCAATATTATCAATAAAAAATTTGTAGAAATTGTTTCTAACCTGTTTGGTTCTGTTTTAGATACATTTACAAACAGAAAGCAGTGAAATGGTTCCAATTTGATAAAGAAAAGTTGCCAAGAACTTTACACAAGACTTATTTTCAATGGTTAAAATTTTATAATCAAAATAAAACAGTTAATTCCATCCTGTTAAGTAGAAATTTGTTAGCATTGTTAATTTTTGTATTAGTTTAATCAAATTTTTAAATTTCAAATTTATATTCTGTAGTTTTGTAATTTTAAGTATATATATTATGTAAATTTTGTAAATTCTTAATTAAAATATGAAATAAAATTAATATAAAAAATGGTTTTTATATTTACAGGAAATTCTATTAAATTTTTAAGTTACATCAAAGACACCTACACGTTAATTTAGTAATTTAGAAACGTTACAAAAACGAAACCGTTACGTTATCGCGTAACGAAACAGGCCGTTACGTTTTTGAGGCGGAAATAGATACGTCTGTGTGCCTCCTAGGTTACGTAACCGCTATGTTTTACGTAACATCTTTAACGTTCTATTAACGTTTTACTTACGTTTTGTGGTTTACTGGGATCTTCAAAAATATACCTTTTAACGAAAATCATGTAATAATCAGAATTATATCAATTAAAATCTTATGAAATACAAAATATGAAAAACAAAATATTCGGCTAGAGTTTACATGAACCAAGCAACGACCTAAAAAGCATACTACGATTAAATATAAATTTAAAACTAGAACATTGAAATATATAACAAATCAGAGAATATAAAAGATTTTAATTTCTAATATTTCACATAAAAATAGGGACTTACCCTACTACAAAATGTGCAGTATCTTGTATGGCCAAGAATAAATCTTAAGAGACGTTAAATATGTACATGCTTAATATAGTAGAAAATACAAAAGATATGGAATATTAAAATACCACATTTTACCTCTTGTATATTTGTATATTTCTTTATATGTAAGTATTGTTGATTTGTACTCCAGTGTCTGTAGTTTTCCAATAAAAAATAATGGAAATACTATTATCTTACGTGTTACATGGTGTGTTTATTGAATATTTAAAATTAGTTAAATGTAATATATTCTATTAATTATTAATTAACCTCCAAAAATTTCTTGATATTTTCAACCATAGACGATTTCAAATATTTCATAAAGTCCATGCTGGACAACATGTACCAATTTGATTCATATATTAATTTCAGAAATTTGGTGATATATATTACACGAATAAATAATTTGGTGTGTAAGAACTTTAAATAATTATGTAAGCACTCTGCTTTTTTTGTCAATAAATTGTAATACTAGTTGTTCTACCATTAGATTCATGGTCAATAAATCCGTACAAATTAAAACTATCCTTCTGATTGATTAATTATGGAGGTGATGAAATATGAAATACATTTAAGGCACGCCCATTTATTGCGACGTCACTTTTTTTAAATTCTTCAAAATGATTGGATGTGTCAAAATTCATTCTTCAACTAAAATAG
The DNA here is from genome assembly GCF_003426905.1 of Ctenocephalides felis. Taxonomy (NCBI): domain Eukaryota; kingdom Metazoa; phylum Arthropoda; class Insecta; order Siphonaptera; family Pulicidae; genus Ctenocephalides; species Ctenocephalides felis. The sequence goes on from NW_020539368.1 coordinate 30,111, forward strand.
AGGCTACCATTGTATTGAACATATTCTGTTGACTTATGAAGATAAATATGTATTATTTAATGCTGCGTATGCTCAAAAATCTTGCTGTATCCAAATAAATTCAAAATTAAATGTACTGAACTAATGAATTTCTTCGACTGCATTGAGTTTGGCAATATTACGTATGAAAGATGTTTCAAATAGTCTGGCACATCAAAGCAATCAAATCATTGTCATCACAGTGATCATTATAAATCAAATTTCTCTTTATGTGCTCGCATTCGAATATGCGAATATGACTTTTCCACAAATAGTCCAACAGAATTATACAGAAAATACCCGGAATTATGCACCAACTCCTCGTATAATTTATTTGTCTGAGCCAAGAATAATTGCTTCCGTGACTGTTTTCCAATATGACTATCAAGAGCAATTGGTTTACAATCGATTGGTTTACAATCGTTCTATAGAACTACATGCCTTATGATTTGTCAAACATTTTGTTAAACTTACCAAGTTGGATTGTTGAGCAATATGACCACCTTGGTAGTTTTTTTGGTAAGTATTTTTGTATTGGCAAGTATAGTTTCCAAAAAATGTTGATTAGCTGTCGATTACCAATATTCCAACTTAGTTGACTCGTCGTTAGAACTGGGATTCACATCGTAATGGAGTGACACTCTTGTCTATTACATGTTTTTATGTAGGATGTTGCAGTAAAATTATGCATCATTTCCTTTTTACGATATTCATACCGCCTTTCATATTGAAATTATAGATTAGATATTTGATATGTTTCACTTACAGTAGTACTTAATTGTTCTTCATCTCATTGCAATTTTATATCATAATGTTATCAGTCGCTAATGGTATAAACCATCATTCTTTAGAAATTGTTTATAAGTTAAAATAATTAAATATATAAATTCTTCTTGTAACTGCCGTAGTATAATTAATAACAGTGCTTTTACTTTGATACAATAGTCACTTATATTTGTTTCATCCGCGTAATACTTTTTCATTCTATTAACAACATTACTTTCACCATAATATGATAGCATCTCCCTGTTCAGTGTCAACAGTATTTCCAAATTTGTTTTGCTAGCGCATTTGGCAATTAATTCATTTCTATCCGAGTTCAATACATTCTAACAAATTTTTCATATTCAAAGAAAACACATACATCAATTTCGAAAAAAAATCAAGAAGACTACTGGCACTTTACCAATAACAATACAATACATAATTTGAACACTTTAGCCAACTGTAATTAAACGATTTATCATCGCATTCCTTAGATTTATTCTCGTTCAACAAGAAACTCATGAATAAAAAAATATACTTAATAGCACATGTATTAAAACGATTTTGTATCGTACGGAAGATTTGTAAATTAATAAAAAAATGACACCCTAAACAATTCTCTAGATTCACTAAAACAACACGAGTTATGCTTTTTATGTGTTGAATTGACATGCAAGACTATCAAATGGAAAATATATACTATATATACTATAATATATATATATATACGATAAATTATAAACTATATTATTTCATTTTAATATATTCAATATATATTCGTCTGTATTCTTTCTTTATTATCTTTCAGGTTGTTTGCCATACCAACACTTATTATTTTCTTATATTTCAAAATGTACAATTTGATATTTTGGGTACGATTAATCACCTACGATCGAGTCGTATTACAATCAAAATATAATATCCACAAACATTTGAATAAATATCATGATAGACGAATCTATATATAATATAAAAAACTCCTGTCATTGTAAACGAATTCGTTTAAAGTTTAAAAATAGATGACTTTAATATCACGATTTTAATTCACAATAAAGCAGTCAATATCAGAGTCATTGCGAAGAAGAGCATTCAGAAACTGAAAACCATTCAGAAACTGAAAAGCAAGAGCCGCCAGCCACTTAAGACCCTAATGAAGACGAAGCTGGAACGGGTAACGAAGGATCACATAAAATCTACACAAGATTAGAGTCGTCGCGAAAGAAAAAATCTCTCAACCAAACGAAACTACATTGCGAGCGGATAGTGCATGATTAGAAACAAACCCACAAGGATGACGCAGTTTCAGGTGGAGGCCCGCCGTAGAATTGAGGTGATCACAACACTGACTGACCTGAAAGAGAGATCATAGACCTGTCCAGCAAAAAAAGAAAACACTGGAAAGCTCGGAAAGCCAGAAACAAATTCATCTTGATTCATGTAGTACCTACATGCCAACAGTGGCGGCTACATAGAACCTCAATGACGAGCATGAATCTGTAATCATAAAAGATTAATCTTTTTGGCGTCAAGTACTCTCAAGACTTCTTGTGACACTTTAAAAAAAAACGTGGATAGTGATGTATTAAGCTCCAGAGAAAGCTTTGAGATAATAGAAAAATATGACCCTATATTACATGAATTAGTAAGCAAACTAAAAAGCCAGGTAAAATACCTACGTCCAATAATATAAATTGAGCTGGTATCTGCCCTGACTCAAAGTACAAAATGCAGTCATAAATGCAATAAATGCGCACTATTTTACTCGATTATATCGATACAACTCATACCATGTCAAAAATTGATCAAATTTGTAAACTTTTCCTTTATTGTATGATAGAGTCGATCATATCCACACAACATCAAAATCCATTTGGTAATAACAGAGAAATCGGTCCTGAACACAATCGCTGACCTTGCTGTAAAACTCATGGACGTATGTGCTTCCAGCAAGGACACCACAGACAAACTAAATAAGCTAAAAAATATTCTCACATTGGCTCTAAAAAAATACAGAAACTGAAACCTGTACAACAAGTACAACAACAAGAAATAGAGCAGCTAAAGTCCAGATCCAATCAATATAATCAATCCAACCAATTCCGCAGGAGACCAAGATCCAGAACACCGTCAAGAAGTGATGTTTGGTACTATCACATACGGTTTGGAGACAGGAGCAAAAAGTGCACACACCCAACGTCTGTTCAGTAGCAAACTCAATCCGAAAAACTAAAGCCACCAGCCGAAAAATATGGAAAATACAGGTGGTGCGGGGATGATCGTAGATTAAATGCCAACAAATATCCTCCACCACTTATTCAAGATGGGTGTTCCCATTACTCCATGATAAGAAAATTTTCTCGACACTTGATTTATTCAAAACTTATCGTCAGGTTCCTATGGATGAGAAAAACATTCAAAAACAGCAATTATAATACCCTGAGAACTCTACTTAGCAATGCCATTTGGACTCAAGAATGCAACAAACGTTTCAAAGATTCATAAACCATATATTCGGAGGATTTGACTTCGTATTTATTCATATAGATGACATTCATGTCATGACTAAGAATGAACAGGAATATCAAGAACACGTCTAGTATTTGAAAAGCTACAAAAACACTAACTTTCAAGAAATACAGAAAAATGCAGACTAGAAAAAACAGAAGTTGATTTTCTCGGTTACAGGATTAATACCAAGGGCTATGCACAGATAGAATAACGAAGATTTTAGAATTTTCAGAGTCAACAACAGTAATGGAACATTGATGATTTATTGGCATGGCCAATTACTATAACAGGTCTGTGTCAGCATCAGCTAGAATACAAATACCACTTAACGCCTTTCTAACATAAAAAAATTACAAAACACCTATATCATGGAGCTCTGATGCTGAAAAAGCGTTTGAAGAACTTAAGAGAAGCCTATCAAATAGCACATTATTACTCTATCCTGCATCATCAGCCAATCTTTGTCTCACCACGGATGCATCGATAGACATTGGAGCCGTTCTGGAGCAGAAGGAAATTGGAACCTTGTGCCCTTTTGAAGCATAATGCAAATGTTAACAAGGGGAAAATTGCTGAACTGCATCCAACGATAAATAGAAGTACCAAGGTAGGTACTCAAAATGAATATGGTAAAACAACACTTCATGCTGCTATTCAAAACAAATATGCCAACATTGTTGAAGTTCTTTTGAAGCATAACGCAAATGTTAACTCTGTAGTAAAATATGACATTACCTTGCTTAATTCGCTCAGCACGATTGCATGCAGAGAATAAATTATCTATTAATTACATCCAACGACTTAAAATTAAAAAAAAAAATCATTAAGATCATCCACAAAAATATTGTGGATGATAGAGGGATTATATCAAAAGATCTATTATTATTTGCATTTTATTACTATTATTATTTGCATTTCACAGCCAGAGACTATGATCAATGCTTTGGATCAGTGGTGCACTTAATCAGAAAAATATTGACCAAGTTATAAAAATAAGTTTGTGATGTTTTACATTTAAAAATATGTTTGTGATGATATGACAGATACAATGGAAAAATAAAACAAAAAATCTAAAAATTCAGTCAATTCTTACCTATGTAGGAAAAATGCTTTTCCTTTGAATAAATGCATGGATACAAATAACTGAGTCTGGTGCAGAACTAAAAATAGGTTTGTATCCTAACCATAAAGTAGCTAAATATTTTTATTTCTATATACACCCTTCAAGTGTAACAGGAATATATCATATACTATAATATTTTTAGGTAAATCTGCCATTAAATTTAATAATTTCTTCACTTTGTATGAAAATGAGTGATTAGATGTGATAATCATTGACTCTTATTTAGCATCAATTGAATGTAGTAGCAAACAATTCAAAATTTTTATTCAAATAATTGAAAGAATGCATCGGGGACATCAGGTGTCCAGACTATCGTGAGACGTTTGATATTACAGAATAGAAGGCCGAATATATGCACAGCACCTGTCCTATTTTATACATGAATTAAATTAATTTAATTATTATGCATAAATGCAATAGTTTTCAATTAAAATAAATTTCTTTAAATTTCAATATATGAATAAATTAAAAATAACCATTGGTTCGTAGTTTTAATAGATACAGATAAAAAACAATTCATTGTTATTAATTCTTGCATTAATGCTATAAAACTGTAATATGATTTTTAGTCAATTTCGTAAAGGCTGTTTAACTTACCAAGAAAAATTGCAATAAATTCCAAGTTTTCATAAAATAATTTCTCTTCAACAGACCTATAATTATAGTCGGGGACTTTTTACAATCAAAAATGCATACCATATATTATGTTTATCATTAAATTATATTATATAATAAAACCGAATTAAATTATATAATAAAACCGAAAATGAAATTCATGATATAAACAAATTAAATTCTGAATTATCACTTATCAAATTCAAAAATAATTGTAATGTAAAATTAAAGTCTTCCAGTAATTCACGAATCAGCTGTGGCATGTGTGGTCTCGGGATACACTTTAATTGTGATGAAAGTGTATTTTCACAAACTTTATCGCCAAGAGCCTTAGAAAGTCCTAATTTGAAATATTCTTGTAAACTTTGTAAACTGCACAAAATACATAAAACTTATACAAAAGAAAATAAAATACTGTCAGCATAAGATACCCAAAATTCTCTATATGAGAATGAGATATAAAATTACAATATCTTTTCAAAAATCTATTTAAAGATATATTGATTAAGAATCGATAATTACAGTCATTAAACTTTAAATGAGAATCATCTGCGGCTTTAATAATATCAACTGAGATATTTTCATATCTCAGTCAGGCAGGGGTATCTGGTATAGGAAATTATGAAACAATATTCTTATATCTTATATATAAAAATGGAGCTCTCTTTCAAATGTCCGAATAAAACTCGAAAACGGCTGAATCGATTTGGCCAGTCTTAGTCTTGAAAAATTCGTGCCAATCCAGAGAATGTCCAAAAGGTGAGAAATTATTTCAAATCCGTGTAGAAACTTTACATTTATAATTTGAAAATTTTTGTAGAAGCGTAATTTAAATAGAACAATGGACGGTGGCAATTTCGTGAAATGTCAAACGCTTTTGACAGATGATGTTCAATTACGTTTAATAGGATGTTTTACGCGAATATTATTTATTTGTGATAAATTTGTAGTAAGTAGTTTTGTTTGTAGTTTTATTTATATACAAAAACGTTAGTAAACGGGCCCCAAGTGTTACTAGAGACTCAAAATATAAACTTTTTCGATATGTTAATATGAAAATGCATTTTTGGCATATTTTTCTCAAACACGGTGCTCTGAAAGATCTTATTTGTATAATTATATGCTCATTGGTATTTATAAAACATTTTCTAGGTTGTTATATTATTTTTTATTTATGTTATTTAAATTCAGAACCTAAATTTGGTATCGATCAAATGGACCTTTTGTCGAATAACATTTTTCCAGTTATAATTTTCCAGAATTTATCGCAGAATAGATAGTAATATATGAAGGTCCGGGGTTAAAAAGGCCAACCACCGATTTGTCAAAAATCAGTAAAGTTAAGCATTGTTTAACAACAATATTTGAAAGTACAGGAAAAAAGATTTATAGCCAGCTACAAGCTTGATTTGAAAACGGTAATCTTTTCAAGTTATAATTTCCCAGAATTTATCGCAGAATAGATAGTAATATATAATATGATGGTCCGGGGTTAAAAAGGCCAACCACCGATTTGTCAAAAATCAGTAAAGTTAAGCATTGTTTAACAACAATATTTGAAAGTACAGGAAAAAAGATTTATAGCCAGCTACAAGCTTGATTTGAAAACGGTAATCTTTGAAATGGGGGAGATAAACGGTAATCTTTGAGAATCCATAATAAAAGTATTTTCTTCCGTTGGTAGTTTTTAAGCATTAGTTAAAAATGTAATTATTTTGTAAAATACCTTTAAAACTATAATAAGGCTTTAAATATTTTTGCCACCTGTCCGTTTCAAGTTTGCCGGGTCAGCTAGTAATAAATAAATATTGACGTATTTGACATGACAAAAGTATAATAAACAAAACGCTATGATGCGAGTGAATTAATTTTTGAAGTATGAAATGTCATAATTTTGAAAATTATAACAAGTTTTTAACTATTTGTCAGAAAGAATATATTTTATTACAAATTAATACCCATATCAAGCACCAAAGTAATAAATACTATTTATAAAATGACATATTATTTATAGACAATATGATTTTAATGCATATTTTAATTATACGTTTTATATAAATATCGAATAAATATATTTATGTTTCACTTGATTTCAATGAAAATAATTCAATGCCAAAATAAAAAGTATACATCTAAAATTATAGTCTAAATATTACAATTTTGATAAATAATCATCCATTATTTTACAGTACGAAAAATGATAAAAAATTAATAAAACTGCCAAAAATCAAACATTTTATAGATTTGGACTCGGATTTCTCAGAACTTTATCCATGTTAGTTTCAGGGATAGTATGAATATCAATTTGCAGTCGAAAATTTATATGATAAGTGATTAAAACATTATAGATCAAAATAAAAATGTGACATATTGAATTTAACATTAATCATAAACAAAATTCTGACAGTTCAAAAAAAATGAATTTTTAACGAATTCAATAAGATACAAATAAATTAATTATTCCAAGTTATGTTATAGGCAATATTAGCAATCAAATTATAGATATAAATTATATCATATTATATTAAATTTCAAACAAAAAAGGAAATATTTTGGCATTTAAAAATTTAGTGCATATTGGATATATGAAATTGACATGCAATATTTTTAAATTAAATGCAAAAGTAAAAAATCTGATATTTATATAAAAATTATATATTTAGATAATGGTACTGCGATGATTCAGACTAAAATCTAATTTATTCATTGATTAAAAATATTTCACTATTTGACATAAATAAAATTAAAATAAACAAAGCACTATGATGCGTTCGAATTAATTATCAAAATGTAAAGAAATTTGTATAATAAAAATATAACATTATTGTTAATATACCATGTATATTATAAGAACTTCTGCAATGCGGCAAAATATTTTTGAAGGCAAAACAGCGTTTGCCGGGTCAGCTAGTTATATATACATATCATTTGTCTATTTCATTAGACTAAAACTTTTCTAATTTCATATAACGAATGTATAGAGAAAGGAAGTAAGAAGAATTAATACACAAAAATAACATTGAGCCAAAATATAAACAAGACTGAAAAATGCTGTTTCTGAATCTCCCAGAAACATTAAATACGAGGGCTCACCTTCTTACTTAAAGGCATAAAACATTGTTGGGTGCAACTCGTTACATTTTACTTATCGAATGGAGGTGTGACTCCATTAGATTATTACTTATGACTTTTATAGCAATTTGAGCATGTTTTTTTAAGTATTTTCAAAATGTACAGCTGTTAGACTTTAGTATTTTAATGTACATTTTCAAGAAACAAATGTGAGCACTACTACGGAAGGTATCGTCTTTTTGATAATGTCAATTATTTATCTCATTCTCCAGCAAATGGCAATATATTTCATTGTGCCATTAATAATAATTATGTGCCAATCAAGTGATGTGCAAAGATAACTGCAATGCAAGCGTTAGATTCAATGCATTTTATTAAAACTTAGATTACATTACAGTCGTTATAAAAACATCTACAATTAAAAATTGGGGCACAATTATGAAAAATTCCTTTTCAATTAATTAATTTAATTAATTGCGTATGCAAAATTTTAATCAGAACACCTTGGAAGACTTTTTTGGCAACATAAGAAGGCAAGGTGGACGTAATGAAAATCCAAATCCTTATTCTTGAGGTAATTGTGGTAATAAATTAATTGGACATATATTAGTATATGTTTCAAAAAATAATATTCCATATATCAATTATTGCTCATCGTAATTATTACTTCATGTCAAATCAAGTATAATCTGGATAAATTTTATAATGACCACATGCACTAAAAATAGGATATTTTTTTAGATATTTCAGATTATAAAAAATCTGCTCCGACTATGAGTTTACCAATGATTGACTCCACAATTATTGTTCTATGTTAATTCAGATCAATTTTCAAAGAGCAGTTTAGACTTGAGAAGAATTATTATTTTGGTATTCAGCATTATTGTATCAGCATCATTCAAATAATTAATAATAAACACTTACCTTATGTCTGATAAAGATATTTTCAGTTTTCATTGATATGCAGTAATATTACTCAAACCTGAGGAGCTTTCTATGCAACTCAAAAAACATCATGTTCGCTTCGAAACCAATCTCCATTAACAATTGGGTGCGAATATTTTTTATTATCTTGGCAAATAACTCAAAACAAATATCTTTGAATTTTCACATAAACACATTAATAAATGTATAATTCATGGATTGTAATTCATAAAGTATACTTATTATATATTCATAAGTATCTCCATTGCTGTTGACAGAAACATAACAGATCAACACTATTTATAGAACAATGTTAAAATATTTAATAGATTTATAATAGTTTTGTGTTATAAAAAAATACGTACCAAGAATAGCTGTCGGCATGTAAAATTACATTTAAAACTTTTTGTAAGACTTCACTAACATCGAAAGAACCACGAGCAGCGAACTGAAGTGACATTGTGTTTCTCCTTTGCATCGTGTCATATCGAAAAGGCGGGAAACCTAAAAAGAATGCGCATCTACACAGACAAAGATTTACGGCGACGGTTGATAGACACTTGCGCTACTCGCGGCAACTGGCGCATACTGTGAATTGAATTCAGCACTTAAAATAAATCCCACATAGTGTTTAACATTTTGATAAAAAAAAAAAAAAATTAATTTCAAATATGTATTTCCATTAATTATTTTAATAGAAAATAAAACTATTTTATTATTTTCTGTAAGCATGGTACAAGACTACCTCAACCTTTGCAATGATGATCTAATAAATTAATGTCCATTACAGAAACTTAATTCTAAAACAATCAATGCAAGTTGCATAAGAAAATAAGAAATTCTTATGAATTTAAAAAAATCGCTTAAAAATAATATAATTTAACAACGTAGTTGAAGTGTACGTATTTTGATTTTTTCGAATCATTTTGTCTATGAATTATTGTCAAGATTTTGTCAAAATCAAATGGTTATATTTGCCAAACATCTGTACGACAAATCGACAAGCAACATTTCATAACCACCATTTACTAACAATAAGTGAAGTGCGGTCAACTTTTCAAATTTAAATTCGGGAGCCAATTCTCGGATAACGCAGGAACGTGTAATGGTGCGCCCCCATTGCACGAATCTGTGTGGCGAATCCTGTTTGCGACGCTCGCATGCGTTGTCTCACGTTCGCGGGGCACTCTGAGAGTGAAAGTGAATGTTATTATTATAGATGAATATTTTAATAATATGTTCTCATCATGTGTATTTATATTTCAGCGTAGAAGAAAAGTAATCGTTTTTTTTTCAAGCGTTGGATTTTCGATCTAGAGTGTTTATTTCCTGGCTTACAATGTGTGACCGCAGATCAAAGTCGGAAATGATTTTAATCGCATATTGGTTCCTGAGCAAAGATTTTACAAAGCCTACTGCCATTATTGGATGGCGCTTTATTTAGAATCCGAAGTGATGGACTTAGGTCACTAATTTCCAATGAAAACACTAGACACTTCAAAAAATGTCAGTAGATTTTCAAAAACTTATTGACATGGCAGGACCCAAAATTGGAAAAAAGACGTCATTTCGATACTGCATATCATTCAAGGAGAAATTGGCTGGTAGGTGTTGCAACCGATAAAGCTCAGAGCATTGAATTAGCAACAGTTTTTTTACATATTTTTTTGAGGGCAAGTAAAACCTCCAACACATGGTACACAACGGTTGGATCTATAGATACTGATATTATGGGTCACATTGTTGAAGATGAATGGTAAACAAATCATGAAACAGCATTAAATAACTTTGAACCAGTTGGAAGAAAAGCTATCTTCTGCCATAGCTAAAGAAGTAAGAGTATATTTAGAAAATTATTTTTCAACTGAAGGCGCAGTGACATGGAAAATTATTTACCAACAAAACGAACATCACTTTTTGGGCGTGAACGTTCCACACAACAAAATTTGCTTCACACAAGGTACTGAACCGTTGTCAAAAATGTGGACCTTGAAATTTTTTGCCCTTGCTGTAAAAATATACTTATTGAAGAAAAATATCACGCTTAAACGAACTCGTTATTGGGTAATTGATATTAATAATCTAAAAGTCTTGAGAAAATTTTGGCACTTAATTATCAAAAACCGAGGAAGAAAAGACCAGTCAGCTGATTTCTAGTGCATGAAGTCTATAAAGGACTTTTTGGTCAAATGGATAGAAGTGCAAAAATTCGTAAATGTTTACTTTCCAAACAACTTAAGGCTAAGAAGATAAGAAATTGTGCAATGATAAACTTGCCAACTTGCCTATCATTTGCTGTCTTAAAGAAAAGAGTAAAATAAACAACTATCGACAGTGGATGTATTAATATGGATTATGAATTGTATTTTATAAGTGTATAATTGTAATGTAACTATAATTACAAAATGCACATTAATAAAATCATATTCAACTATAAATCTATAAATTATGAGCTACGGCCCGGAAAACTTATAAATTCGCCTAAGTTGTCTATTAACTCATCAGTTAACGAGTTAACAATTTTTTCTTTTTTTTCTTCAATGACATTTCTTCTGGCCTCACACATTACATTCATTAATTGGTTTTCTACTATTTTCCTGGCGTCGTCATCGAACCACTCTAGACTTTCAGCAATATATTGGATAAATAGATTTTGTTCACTATGTTATTACATATTATTACATTCTATTAAAAACTGCACCAATTGAGTTTTTAACATTTGGTTCATGTCATCTTCTGGCTTTTTCTTCTTTTTTGGTGGCGGTACAGATTTGTCATCGATGATATTACGTTACCGTTATTATGCTAAAAAAAGGACTTCGAACAAACAGTCTACATGTTAATAAGATTTTCAACAATAATTCGCTTAATTGCAAATAATACAATATTACCATTTATTTTTTGGAAATATTTCATTTATTTTTAATTATAAATATATCGTACGTCATATAAGGAGTAAGTGTATGTATATGCATACACAAGATATATAATTAACTGTATAATATGATATATAAAGTCGACCAAAATATATTTTAGTTAGTTAAACATATATTTCAACAAATCTATAACTTGTAATAAACGATGTATTTCCTATACTAATAGCTAGATGAAATTATAATTAGTACATAAATTTTAATGATTGCTTGCTCATTTACATCTTGGACCCGCGCTTTGACGCTAATTAGGTTATGGATCTATAATCGTATGGGTTGGTAGTCACAAACTGCCAAAAGGCAGTGTTTTAGCAGTTGGAACGAGCGTTTTACATATAAAAACTAACCTCCAATAGACTCAAACGTCAGGATTTTATCTTGGTTAGTATTAGACTACTAACTCATACGATTATAGACCCGTAACCTAACATTATTATATTATCCGAGAATTGGTCGGATCGAAGTCGTAGAAATGTTAAAATATAATCTTCAAAAATGTTTTTACTTTTGGATTTTTATTTACCAAAAAAGGCAGAATCAGCAAAAGGAGAAAAATTGAAAATAAAGAACAACAAATACATCCAAAAAATCAGCTACATCTCAAAATTAAGTAAGTGAGCCTTCTAAAACCAAAACTTCGTCAGACTTTGCAAACTAACAAAAAGCAGAAAATTGAAAATAAAGAACAATCAAAGAAGCATATTCCCACTAAAACGCTGACTAAATCCACTGTGGATGATGAAAGTGATAATCATATATGTTAATAAAATTATTTATATACGTCCAATATTTTGCAAAAATAAGCCCATTGTGAGTGAGGATGGTACAGTTAATGTACCTTACCTCAAAAACGCCAATTGGAAGAATATAGAGTTAAGCACTGGGCAGTCATATTATACTCGATGCCAAACATCGTTGTATGTGTGCGGGCTCTAAATGAATGTTTATTTAAAACCACCAAATAAATATTTATTTGGTGGTCACCTTTCGGTATATTCAATTTTATCATCATATATTAAATATATTGTTTGCAATTAAACAAAAACTATAATTTTAGGATACTGTTGTATCACTATAAGGATGAAGAGTTTCTTCAAAACCAGATACAAAAACTGGAACTGTTTTATTATAATGTTATTTGTGTGACTTTAAAACTTTACCTGCAAAACTGAAATGCTCAATGTTTTGCTTTTCCGAATCACACGACGCTTGTTTTTTGAAGCTGGATTTCCCGCTTGATTTTTTTGCCGATGACGGCGCTGTAAATCATAATATTTTTCTAGCCGTACGGATCATACGAGGCTTGTTTTTGAGCGTTAGTGAGTAAGTGCATGGCCGGTAATCTCCGAACAAAACTCTGTAGCTCGATTTTAGTTTGAGCTGCTCTCCCTTGGAGCGCTCTTGCAGCGATTTGGCACTCATCTGGTAAGAATTTCAACGCGGGCAATCAAACAATTTCGAGAACGTTCGGTTGCGTTTATAAGTGATTAGGATTAGTTTGCAAGCAAAATGTCGATGTGTTACGTTCCAGGGTGCACTAATACCAAAAAATGCAAAATTGCATGTATTTCCAGCGAGAAATGAGAAAGTACGTAATAAGAATAAAATAACCAAACATTAATCACAAATAAATATTGTTTTGGATGTTGTAGATGTTTGCTATTTAGCTGGTCAAAACTAGTGTTTTCTACTAGAACCTATGTAGTATGTAAAATGATTAATAATATTTACGGGCCTTCAACAATAAGTAAGTATTTTTATCAATATGCATACTTCAAAATACTTGCATCTATTACTACTAGTCTGATATAAGTTTTTATTATAGCATAATAACTGACGCATTTAACAATGCTAGGAATTTTAAGGTTATAGTTATTGAAAGATAAAATTGCCGTCAGACTAACCAACTCACTGATAGGTAAGTTTTTAAGAATTATTCTTGTACTAATAATAGAGGTTTTTAATAAATGATTTAACATTGATTTTTGTCAGCAGTTTTTCTCTTGGAAGTAGTTATGAAACGGGTTTACTAAACACAAGTATTGATATGAGACGAATAAACAGGGAAAAACATTAATAAAGAAATTACAAGCCAGTCTGAAACATGCTGAAATATTTGCTGATCTCCCACTGGCATTGAATAATAGTATTCATAATGATATATTAAATCGGCTAAGAGAAGATACTGAATTATTAAATGGAAAGAAATTCATGCTTAATGATAAAATTCTAGCTAAGGGGTAATTTAGGTTTGGCTATGTTCCACGAAAAGTTTGTGAGTAGTGATAGTTGCATTTTGATATTACACAGAAATATTATTATCTGCGTTGTTTAATGATCGTAAAGATAATCACATTGTACAGATTGACAGGAACTGTCAAATGGAAGAAAGTATATATTTGCTAATCTCATTTTAATTTAGAGGAATAAAACACCATTAACGTGCACCCCTTATTTCTGATAGAGATGTTATTCTTAAATGTGTTATTGAAGATGCCATAAGAAAACTATTAAGTACTTGTACATTACTATTAATAATTTCCTTTTTTATGTTAATGATGATAATGACATTTTGTTCAACATTCAAATGAACATCAACACTAGCCGTAGAAAATATTAACAGAAACAAAACAGTAACTTGTTAATTAGCATTATTCGAAAAAAATATAAACTGAGTTGCTTGAGAAGATTATCGTATGCATTAATTTTGCAAATGATTTTTAAATATTTATTTTTTACTTTTTATATGAATATAATTATTTTTCTCTTTTTAGTTTCTAGAAATTTTGTTGCTTTTGCGAATAATGAAAGAGATCCGATAGCTTCTCAAGTTTTTGCGAATAATGAAAGATATCCGATAGTTTCTCAAATTTTTTGATTTATTTATTATTGAGATCGAATTATGAGATGTGTTTAAATTATTTATCTTAATCTAATTGTAATTATAAGTAATCTTTGCTCTAGAAATGTACCTATAAATATATATATATATATATATATATATATATATAAATATACATATATATACATTTTTATTTCTTTTGTGTTTAGCTTATAAGGATGAATCTTTTGTAACCATGTGTGTAAAATACTATCGTTTAAAATAAATGCTTTTTAAAATTCAATTTCTTTTTTTGTAATTTTGAATTCAAACGGTCTATAATATTGGTGCATTTCTATAGTATTTTATGTACGCACCCGTTCTACGATCGACGCGTGCGCACCAAGGGAGAGCAGCTCGAACTAACCCCGGCAAGTTGACAGTTAACGTGGCAACGAAATATGCCCCGAGGAGCGATCTATATACTCTTCTTTTATCTATGAGTAAGTGAATCGGTAGCGTGCGACATAACCTCAAAAGTGATAAAAAGGATGAACAGTGCATCTGTACAAAATCTTAACCGTAAACGTTCTATAGTGCACGCTTATTTAACAACTTTGATAACATTCCATAAACAAAGCCGGTCAAGAAGGTGTGTGTGGAGTCGTTCGTGGCTAATTGAGGCGTGACCAGGAAACTTGTGTATCAAATATAATGTTTAATGAACTTGGGCGAGTCTACTTTATTTATTTGATATTTAAATATTGCTGAAATATTATAGACTTATTATTATAAGTAATATTCTAGTCCAGAAGATCCTTCAAGCTTCACAAATTACACAAGGATGGAGAAACCTGTTTGGGATGAGTTGTTGGCACTTATCAAACCTTTAATTGTAAAACAGAACACGGTGATGCGAGAAGCTGTATCGCCAAAGAGAAGGCTTTCTGTGACCATTCGGTACCTAGCTACAGGTAACACATTCAAGGGTCTGAGCCACTCTACTCGAATGCACCCAACACAATTTCTAAAATTCGAGAAACGTTAGAAGCTATCATAATCGTGCTGCAAAGTAGAGCAATTACTTTTCCTGCATCAGCGGAGGAATGGAAGATAATAGCAAAAAAATTTTAAATGTCTTGGAACTTTCTTCACTGTGTCGGTGCATTAGATGGAAAACACATTAATTTTCGTCCAGCCCGGAAAAAAGGTTCCAAATACGGAAACTATAAGGAAAGCGACAGCATTATACTATTAGCTCTTGTTGATGCAGAATATAATTTTTGTATTTGTGGATGTTGGGCGAAATGGTCGTACTCGCGACTCAACTGTTTTTCGAAGCAGCGTATTAGGAATGAAAATGGTAAACAAGGGTTTGAATTCACCTTCATCAATAGAGTTGCCAAATGCAAATTATAAATTACCTTTTCTAATAGTTGGTGATGATGCATTCTGTCTGAAGGAGAACCTTTAAAACCATATCCAGGTAGGGGTCTGACTTATGAAAAGATATTCAACTATAGGTTGAGCAGGGCTCGGAAGGTTGTGAAGAATGCCTTTGGGATCTTGGCGAACAGTTGGCGTATTCTATTGACTACGATACCACTGGATGTGAAAAGAGTGGAAACAGTAGCATATGCTCGCATATTGCTTCATAATTACATATTATCTAAAAAAAGTGCATGCTACTAGTATGTACCTAGCGATTTACACAAGTCTAATTTTCAAACAAATATTACTAAAATGAAGGTTTCTACAAACCCTTCATAATCATCAAATCGGAGTAGTGATGATGCTCTAAAAATTCGTGATAAATTTTGCTATTATTTTAATAATGAAGGAACGGTACCTTTTCATCATCCTGCTGTTACAAAAGGACTTTGATAAGTCTCATATCAAATGCCGAAATATTATTATTATTCTTATTATTATTATTATTATTATATATTACTAGCCGACACGACAGACTTCGTCCTGTCAAAAAAATTTGTAATGTGGCGGTGTTTTTTGTTTCTACCTTTTTTCTATTCTTTGCAAAAAATTATCCTGAACAGAACCGTCACCCTGGTAATAATTCGGTGTGAATTAAAAATAATTAAATAAAACACTATAAGCATTTAAAAGTAAGTAATTTTAATCAGGTAAATCACAATTCAAAAATTAGTTCAATTTTCATTGTAGTGCTTTGTGATAAACGATATTTTTTGTTTGATTACCTGGCGCATAGACAAACAAATTTGATGGTTTTCCAATACGGGAACAGACAACAAACAATTTTCCATGTGAGAAACATAGGTTTTCCAAATTAATATCACAAACACTTAATGATACCATAAACGCACTGGAAACTGTAGTCGTTTAATCTCAAATGGCACATCAGTCGGAAACATTGGGATGCACGGTGCGAGAACATCTTTTGCTTTATACTATCCTTTCAATATAGTTGCTTCCATCACGTTGTTTGGTAGTTTTTTTATCGCTAACCTTGTGCCGTTGCAAAGGCGCGTATGGTCGATATTTCGCAACATTATAATTGCCGATCCAACCTTTAATTGAAGATTGTGAGATGACAATCCTAGCAAATCCGGCGAGTTTAAAAACTCCGGTGGATCGTCTTGGTTAGTTGCCGAATCAACTAATTCGCCTGCAATTTGTTCTTGAATTTTGAAATTTAATTCATTTACATCAATGTTTTTGGCTGCCAGTATAGCTTGTTAATTAATAAAAAGATATTTCTATGTTTATATGATTATATTAAAAATTAAATTATCAAAAACTACACAAAATGTCATGACATAGATCATTGTTTTTTTACAAATGTTGTTGCCTACTCGATTAAAAAAGAAAAGGGCTGTTTTTAGGGTTTTCCCGGCAATTATTCGATTTTTTCTCGCCGTAAAATCCATCCTTGGACTTGAAGGAACATTTTAAAAAAAGAATTGGCCAAATTGGTCCAGGCGTTGTTGAGTTATGCGCTTACCAACACATTTTGCGGTCCATTTTTATATATAAGAAGATATATTACTTATTTTTATAATTAAAATAAAATGTTTCTTCCAAATAAAAAAATGTTTTAATGTAAAAATGAATATAATTTATTTCAGATACATATTACACATTCTTATGTGTATGTTATAATTAAAATAAAATGTTTCTTCTAAAAATGGTTTTAATGTTTAAAAATAATTTATTTTATTTATTATTTGCACTTATACTGGCTTCTTAGAGAAGATTTTGTTGCCTACCTTCCAATATAATGCCCTCGATCTTCAATAGAGTTGCTCGTTGCAAATCTACATTTGTTAAATATTCAGTGAAAACCACTCGTTTAATAGATAATTATCTAATCATTCTGAATCGAATGAGATTAAATTTGGAATAATTATGTGTATGAGTCAATTTTTGACCTCTCGCCAACGTTTTCCTAAAAACGACTTCTCTCAAAAAGTTTAAAATCTATTTGATGTCGGACTAGGACTACGTTTATAAATTTTGTACGACGACAAGCAAAGCCATTTGATTAAAATTAGCAGAAGCGTGCAAAATTTGTTGTCCACGTTTTAGCCAAAGATTCTGAACCGATGGCTTTGGGCCGGAATGATATTGAAATTGAATAATTTTAACAAAAATTTCCAATTATTCATTGAAAACCACTTGTTGGATTTAATGGATAATTATCTAATCATTCTGAATCGAATGGAATTAAATTTGGAAAAGGTATGTGTATGTGTCAATTTTTGACCTCTCGCCAACGTTTCCCCAAAAAGCCAAAAACGTCTTTTCTCAAAATGTTTAAAATCTATTCGATGTACGTCTATACGTTCTATTTCATAGAAAATGATCTCTAAATTTACCAAAAAAAGTTTAGGATCTATTCTTAAAATGAATTGTCGTGACATTTTATCGAGTTTAAAATTTTGACATACTAAAAAATTTGCCGCCCCCTAAATTGTGCCGCCTTAGGCCCGGGCCCAGCACATTTACCAAAAAAAGTTTAGGATCTATTCTTAAAATGAATTGTCGTGACATTTTATCGAGTTTAAAATTTTGACATATTGAAAAATTTGCCGCCCCCTAAATTGTGCCGCTTTAGGCCCGGGCCCAGCACTGAGTATATGCCAACACTATTAGATATGATATACATATATAATAAAATAGTATAAACATAATCAGAAGAGTGGCTGACCGTTGAGTTGCCCTCTCGAGAAAAGTGGTAGACTAGAAAGTCGATTCTGTCCGCTTTTTTATTTCAGTGATTAGCTCACTCAACGAAGTAGTCTCTTCGACTGATAAGATTTGTTGTTTGAACGAACTGTATTATTGGATTAAAGAAGCTAGAATACAAGATGATCAAGTAAATAAATTATTAAAAATAATAAACAAATATTTTGATGCAAATTTGCCAGAAGAAGTGCAGAGTTTGGTACATATAATTAAAAACCGTGAGCCTGATATTACAACTGCTCAAGATCTTCACAATGATAGTCATCCCACTACCTCTACTATTGAGGATGAGGAGCAATAGGTAGCGAGTAAGTATTAAAATAATAAGTAAGTATTAAAGTAATAAATTATTAAAAACATTGATAAAAGCTGTAGATGAGAACTTACCGGAGGATGAAACTTTGGTACGTTCAATAGAAAATAATGAGCCAGCCATTGCAACTGCTCGAGATCTTCATGATAGTACTCCACCGACCACGTCAGCCATTGAGGATAAAAGCTTTAGCGAGTAAGTATTTTGTATCATTATTTTCTTAATAATATCGGAAATAACATCAGCACATACGAGTGCTATTTTTGCTCTGCGATTGCGAGCTTATTGAAAATAGCTCAAAAATGTACTTCTTGCTCCATATAATTTTTAATAAACAATATTTCATTCTAATTTTTTGAAAAAGAATATGTTTTCATCATTTTATATTTGCCAATTTTGTGTTCTCAATATTTCAAGTTATTCTGAATAATTTGCCACTAAATTTTTCAATGTCAACGTTTTTATTGTATTAAAATATTTATCGTGAAGTTCATTTTATTAAGCAAAGATAAGCCCGCAAAATTGAATCACTTGTCGACAATGTTGGAGAAAATTACACTTGATTTGAAAACTACATGCAGGTGTTGAAAAAATTTATACGAAAGTCAGATAAACCAGTGCAGCAAATTTACAAGAGGTATTTCGAGGTAAAAGAGCACTTTATACAGAAAAATGTAAAGACAGTAACCAGGTTAAAATCAGATTCATTTTGTGCTTTGGGTAATGACCAAATTATTAATATTATTAATATTGCATTTTGTTCAATTAGACAGGAACTGGTAGTTATTGAAAAAGAGTTCAAAATGAAAGATGATTTGTATGATCACCCATGCAAATCATCTTTAGTAGGAAAATATATGCTGGAATCTCGGATTCCAGCCGGAATATCGGATTTGAAATCATGGCCAATAACAGAAGTTAGGAAAATATATGTAGTATTTCCTCTTGGGACAGAAATGGAAAAATATGCAGCATTTCGAATGGAGTGATAGTAAGTTGTTTGTTACTGATAATTTTTTTAGTTTATAGTAGAATGTATTTTTTGTTATATTTTATATTTATTTTTTTAAATTTTCATGCGTCACATAGATGGCATTATTCCATGTATGTTATGTTGCCTAGTCTATCCATATTGTTATGCTGGTAGCGCGCATCTAACTTCATTATGACGCCATGTAGGGGCCATTTTAATTTCTAAATAGAAAGATCATTCTTGAATTCTCTGCCGCCATTGAAAGAAGCTATCATTCATTATTCTGTTGAAATTAATTTATATTGATTATTTCAAAATTGACCAGATTTACCAGGAACTAAGTGTTTCAATACTTGAAGCTTCGTTGAAGAATTGAATACATTTATTTAATTATTTAATACATTTGCTTTATATTTTAATACATTTAACAGATTTTTTCCAGGAGTTAACAGATCTCTTTCAGGTGTTAACCGATTTCTTTCAGGAGTTAAGAGATTTCTACCAGATTTAGTTCAATAGTTTGTTGATTCATTTCAAGAGTTTGCTGATTCATTTCAAGAGTTTGCCGATCTCGTTTAAGAGATTTCAGAAGTTCAGGATAAAGTTTGAATATTTATAAGTTGTGGGCCTATTTCTAAATATATTAAGGTAAGATGTTTCATATAGTTATATTTCGATGGTAGTGAAATGTAAGTAACTATTCAAAGTGCCATTAATTGTATTATATAATTAAATTTTTCATAGTATATAATATTCATAATTTTAGAGATTATCATGATTGCTTTTGTCTTAGATGAGTCAGAAACCCTACATAGTTGTTGAGTTCGAGGATGGAGTCAACGTTATTGCGAGCAAATGGTATAACAGTACTGAAGGCACCTGTTTATACCCAATCGAAGTTGAGCAAATTTTCGCATCGACCAGTGAGTAAAGAGGAATAATTGATAATAAATGTATCTATCAAGAATATTTGTAATCGTGTTTGCAGATATATTTCAGTTGGCAATGGAGAAGCTAAAGGAGGCCGAAAACCGCTCCGATATCACATCGGACATAGAGTTGCAGAAGGTCCAGAGACGTGAACGTAAAAGAATTCACCACAGCAGTGGAGAGGAAGTTGAGATATTAGAGTATTTTCCCACCACCACCTGAGGTACCGTGTGTTGCCAATAACACACCAATGATTTATGAACAGCCTAGTAAGTAAAAATATTAAATAAATTCAGTTTTTAATGTACACTCATTTATCTGAAAATACATTTTAGGTATTCAAGCTTCACCATCTATACGGTACACACCTAGACCCGCTGCCAAAAGATTGATATTTAATACTCGTAAGTATTGTAATAAAAACTCTTAATGAACACCTACATGTGGGATTTATGAAGCAGCTGGGAGCAGTAGTGTCGGACCACAATGGTCGGGTGTTCAGTCGATAATTTGTAAGTTGATACTAATGTAATCTAATGTAAATATATGTTATGAAGATAATAAAAAAGTTTAACTAGTGGGGCGCATGGCATCGTGCCTTAAGGCAAATTGCTGGAACTTCCCGTACCAGAAATTATTTTTTTTTAAAAAGATTAACATTTTTGAAAAAAATTTACTCTGATAAAATTGATTTTTGAGAAACTATAAATTTTTGACAGAAACTTACTTTTTGTTGAAAAATTTATTTTGAAATATTTTGGAAATTCTGAACTTTTTTTCAAAGCAATCGTACTGCTTTAAATGCATAGAGACTGAATATCGAAGCGCGTAAGCGCCGCGTCGTCGTCTAACGGATAAACACTGGTACGGAACCCATAGGAATGTTAACAAAACTTATACTTATTGTTAAAATCTCTATAAAATATCTGATAATTTGATATGCATATGTCTAATGTCTAATGATTATTGTTGACCGCCAAATGTTATTTTTTTTTAGTTTTTTTTACTAGATCTCCGAAATTTACACAAAATTGAAAAAGTGCTCCCGCATAGTCACAGTCTAAACGCATTTGCAAATAATTCTGTGCGACATTTTCACTTATACTGTGCTTAGCTTGGCGGCATTTTCACATTTTTCAATAGTTTTCACAAAATTGGAAAAGTGCTCCAGTACATAAACAGTCTAAACGCACTTGCGTAAACATTTGTACCAGAGTGGCGCTTAGACTGTGCTTAGCCTGGGTGATTTTTTGAATTTTTAGTCCAAAATTACAAAAAAAATTTTTTGAAAAAAAAATTAGAAACAAAATTTTTTTTTTCCAAAATCAATTATTTTGTTGAAACAAGCAGAAAGTTCTTTGAATCATTTAAATCGGACGCTTAGTTCTCTCAAAAACTGCCATTTTTTTTAAATTTAGCTCTGTATCTCCGAAACCTCTGGGCCTACCTTTGCCAAAAACTAATCAGCACATCTCCCTATCAATAGGAATCGAATGTTTTTCAAACTATTCAAATCGGTTGATCCGTTCTCTCAAAAACTCGCTTTCTATTATTTGCACTTTTTGCTCCATATCTCCGTAACGGCTGGACCTGCCTTTGCCAAAAACTAATCAGCACGTCTCCCTATCAATAGGAATCGAATGTTTTTTAAACCATTCAAATCGGTTGATCCGTGCGCCCGAAAACGTGGACGAAAAAAAGCGGACATACAAAACACACACACACACACACATCCATTTTTTCTGAAGTATGCCAAAATGTTCAGAAACCTTCAAAACGTCGAGAAATGTAAAAATTTTTGATTTCGATTTTTGGACGATTACTATAACTTACCCTACGGGAAGTTAACAAATACAGCTTCCCAAGAACAGATGAAAAGGAAAGATGGCGCAACAAGGAGCACAGAGAAAGTAAATATGCAATTCTAGCAGATAATAGGTAAGTTGCTTTGCTACTAATAAAATGTAAATATATATTATGAAGATAATGAAAGAATTTAACAAATGCAGATTCCCAAGAACGAATCCAGAGAGAGCAGGAGGAAACTAAAAGGAGCATGGCAAGGATTGAATTGCAAATGCAGCATATAATTGATAAGTTGCTACTAATATTATTTAAAAATATGTTATGGAGATAATAAGAGTTTAACAAATGCAGATTCTCAAGAGGATATAAAAAGGAGAATAACAAAAAGCGAAGAGGAAACAACGAAAAGCATTTCGAGGACACAAATGCAATTGCAGCGGATTACTGAATTGCTCAATTACTGAATTGCGTTCTTCAATAGGCATCTCATTTATTGTTAAATATATAGGCCATGCACTGGTTTTTGATGATTTGAACACAGGTATGCCGTCTGTATACCCAGTAAATGAAATATTGGCCGGGCTAACAAAAAAAACCCTTTTCTATGTATTTACGGGATAAAACACCATCGTGGACATCGGATATGCTAACGAAGCATTACTCATTCCTTAGCAGCATAAGCTCTATCTTGTTTGTGTTTATTATTTCCACGTGTTTATTGTTCGCCCTTCGTTGCTCTCAAGATTTCACCCAGGATATTTTTATATATATTTTATATATAATTACAAACATGGCAAGAATCACCATGAACGCATTAGTGTTGTGGATTGAATCTTCGGACATCATGCCTTTGAAATGTATATGTCCGAAAGATAGGTATGTTGATGCCATTACAGAAATATCATGGAAGAAAACCGAAAATTATGAAGCCGGTCGAGGAAGAGCAAAAGTGTTAGCTATCAGCGGTATGTATCATCATTTCTTCTCTGAGAAAATGTAATTTAATTATTTTTAATAGAATAATTGAATTTTAGAAGATACTGAGCACTTAAATTCGTTGACCGCAACGGTGGACGGTCGTTTAAACGTTCCTCCAAACAAAGTTTTTGTTGAGGAAGTAATCCAACAAAATTATGATATACGAGAAAATAAGAAGAAACTGCAGTTGGCGTGTATTAATAATAAAAAAAATATGGGCGCAGGCTTGCGAGCTGAGCCAACAATTTTTGATAATAATGTGATTGACGAGGACATGATTTTTGTTGTGGAAGAAAATCCATCTGAAGCTACAGTTGGGTCTCCAGTAAGTTTTCAGCAGTTTCAGGTTTTAGAGCAAGCAGATGTGTGCAGTGACTCAGAAATTTCTACTGGTGAATTCTCTGAGGACCACATTAAGTCATTAGCAATGGCATATCCAGTGAAAGGTATAGTATAATATAATAATAATAATGTTATCTAATGTAGAGTTACTCTAATGTGCTTATACATATTCATATTCGATTAGTTACCAAGGAAGACTTAAAAAAAGCATGAGCTTTGGGAAGCCGTGCTGAAGTATGCATATAGGCTTCAGAGCAGAAAAGATGAAGATGAGGCGCATGATTATTTTAAGGTAATTAATAACATTATTATATTACTTACAGAGTGGATTCCAATATCTAGATAAATTAGATATTATTTTTAGAAAAATAATTTAAATGTGATGATTAATATTTGATAGCTATCGAATCAAAAGATTTCAAGAGTATCTAAACTATTGGTTCACATAATAAACATAATAAATTCTCATCTCTTTCATATGTACAAGCAAATCATCTCTTTTTTCTATTAATATAGGTTCCCGAACACCCGAACGCACCTAGTGATAACATGGTAAATAAATAAATAAACTTAATTTGAAATAATATCTTTTGAAAGATATCACAATACCCGAGCTAATATCCAATATTTCAGGAGGAACTAACACCAGGGGGTGGATTTTATCTGCCAAAAACCAGAAAGTTATATATTGAGCATGTGTCGGAGAGTGCTATGGGACACGAATGGACCATTGTAGTGCGAGAAGTTTTATTGTGTGTCTATGGCAGTGAGCTACGCCATTTCTCGGCTACTGGCTCTAGAAGCAAGCGGCCAGCCATAGACCGAAAATTATTTCGAGGGTTATTAGGTACACTTTTGTCTATATTAAATTGATATTATAATTATCTAAAAATTTGATAAACTATAACACTATTAATATGGTATCATGATATGTTACCATATTTAACAATAATAATGTTTAGTAATAATATAGAGATATGTATACGTATATGTGGATATTATTAATATTTTTTTTCTAGATTGGTGTAACAGATTAAGCAAATGTATTATTCAAAAGAAATTGCTAATTGAATATATTAACAAATGTTGTTCTAATAAGAGATTAAAAAATAAATAAAAAATAAAACATGTTTTATTATTGGTATGTTTATATATGTGTGTGAATATATATATATCTTATATATAAAATTCTTCTGTAACAATGTAAGTTTCATAATTCCTCCTAAACTATTATTTGGATTTTCATGAATCTTCCTGAAGTTTGTTCGGGAAATTTTCTAGAATGTTTTGATTCATAGAAATATAGTCAGATTGTAGAAATTAATGGAAAAGATTACAAAAAACCGCTTATCATTGTTTGCCCTTGAAAATATTTGAAGCTTAGTTTGACATTAAAAACAATTGAAGACTGTCATTTGCCAAACATTTCTATTCACTTATAGGCTAAGGCAATATTAAAATATAAATTCGTGATTATGAATAAGGAAAATGTAATGTCTACATTATTATTGCCGAAAAGCAGCTGAGATGTGCCAAAAATTAAATTAATTTAAGATGCAAATAATATAACATGCGTTTGACAGTATGCGCATGCGTCTGACGCGCACGGCGAATCGTGTTCTCAACGTTGCTTGCAATAATTTTGTTTGCGCACTTTGCGAACAGATTCGCCGTACGAATTCGTGCAATGGGGCGAGCCATAAGTGATTGCGCTCAAAAATATTCAATTTGCAGTCGTTTTGCCTTACTATACTAAGTCACAATACAAAAAAAATTATTTAGAAGTTTCATTGTGTCAAAAATTCATATGTTTGTCATTTGGTACGGAATATTTACTCAATGGAGCGCTTTCAGTCTGAACTTTTTCTACTGTTTTCCATTTCGTTTGGAATTTTGGAACTAGATTTATCTTACTCTTCAGAAGTGAAAACAATTTAAACTCCTTTACCACTTCTCGGGTGGATGACATTTCTTTTCGGAGGTGTAATTTTACTTTTTTCAAAATAACGTTGGGTATCGATAAAAGAACTAATTATAAGAGAAAAATGTTTAATAATGTTTTTCAAAAAAGCAAATACTTTTCAAGTTACTGGCTACTGAAAATTTGTTTCTTTTTTGCGTTTTTTATCATTTTTTGCCAATATCTTCAAAAAATATACATTTTAACGAAAATCATATAATGAGCAAAGATATATCAATTAAAATCTCAATAAATCGCTATTTTACAGTGTTTTTGAAACATTATTAGGCTAGATATGAAAATGGGTTTTTATAGTGCTCAAAATAAGCTTTAAAATAAGTACTTCTGCGTGTAAAATGAGTAAACTATCATGCAAATAAATGACGCATATAATGTTTTTTCATTTAAATCAAATAGTTTTTCAGTGCCATTACCACCAAATTCAAAAATAATCGTATTCCGTCTAGAAAAAACTTGGTTTAAGAGATCTTGATGGATTCTAGAAAATACCACAACTTTAGTACAAACGATTTAAAAAAAAAAATATTTAAAAAAATCCAATTTCTCATTATAATATCTCTGAAAGAATACGTATAAAAGTATATATATATATATATATATGAAAATTCGAGGTATTTTTATTACTAATTATTGTTGTTTAGTATTTTTTGATTACACAAATATTGATAGAGGTATTAATTACGACGTGCGCGGCTGTCCAACCAGAGGTCTTTCGAGCCCTTTAACCCTTCGCCGTTTCACTCATTGTGCCGTAGCTCATTTAATCACCTTTGAAATAGTGTATTACAAGTTATGATAAAATCAGAATTAAAAGAGTAATAATCCAATTAATGCGGTGGATGGTGACGGAGTGCAAATTGTTTTCACTTCTAAACTTAAGATGAAGATTAGCCTATTTCCAAAATATCAAGTAAATTGGAGCACAGTAAAAAAATTTACAGAGCAATAATTTTGTTGATCGTAAGTTGAATAGAGCACATGTGAACAGGATTTGACAAATTATTTCACTTCAAATATAAACTTAAGCAATAATGTATATTGATTTATTGGAGAAAAAAATGTAATTTAGATATTATATTACTAAAAGCCAGTTAAAAAATAGTACGAAATTATAAAAATTATAGGCAACATTATTGAAGCAATTATTTTGGGTAGAAAAATAAAAGGTATTATTGCACCTTTGTCGCGAATGCTATATATTAATTCTTTCTGAATTTGTTGTACTTTTTAAAAGATTTCAATTTTCAACACGTGTATCTTATGCTATGACCATTAATCACAAAGGCAGACGATCATTTTTAGTGTGATAAATTTCGAAAATCAATGTTTTAGTCGTGAATAAACAAAAAATCATTCATTTATACATCCACATCTACAGGTATGACTAAAAATACTATATAACCCTTAAATGCAATGAAATAAATTGAGCTATTGGAAATAAATTTGTTCTATAAATCGCAGTGTATAATTTTTAATATACAATTTTATTGAAATTTTTTTAATATTTGTTAAATGAATAATTAAAGTGTTAACTGTGGGAATTGAGAACAATCATTTATTTGAAGCAGTTCTACATTCAACATCACTCATATATTAGTGTAGATAGTAATTCAAAAAACAGTATTATTTTTAACTAAGCAGTAAATATTAGTATAAAATATTGAAAAATTGTAGACGTGGGTACAGAACAACGTCTGTCGGGTCAGCTAGTATATATATATATATATATACACATAATATTTCAGGATAGAAAGCAACCTTAATAAATACCTAACCTAAAATTACACCTCAATATTTTGACGTATATAGACCTTTTTAAACTCTTTATGTTCTTAAAATCTAAAACCTTTTTACGAACTTTAGGTTACTAAATCTGCTCTAAGCATGTACCTAAATGCTCTGGAAAGGTCTTGAACTTATATGGCGTTAGGGCTTAATACATAGTTGTTTTTTTTTATCTTTTACCGCGTTTTGGGGAAGGCGGTGTAGAACATAAAATGGTTTTAAATTTCGACACGGGATTACAAGTTAAACTAAAAGGCAGGGCAATGCAAATCACACAATACAAAACATTCATTCAAGCAAAGTTTTTTACAGTCTCGTTTTGTCCCTGTTTGCATTTGTTAAACTCTATTTGAAGATTTAAAAACCTGCTTAGAGGAAACTTACATTGAATTGGTACACTCTCTTCAAATAGAGTTTAACATAAATATAACT
The DNA here is from genome assembly GCF_003426905.1 of Ctenocephalides felis. Taxonomy (NCBI): domain Eukaryota; kingdom Metazoa; phylum Arthropoda; class Insecta; order Siphonaptera; family Pulicidae; genus Ctenocephalides; species Ctenocephalides felis. The sequence continues at coordinate 58,654 of NW_020539368.1, forward strand.
AGCTGTGAAATTAAAATATATACCGATCAGCAGTTTTGTGGAAAAGTTCTTTTTATTTAAACCCTAATATTTTTTGTGCGATAAACATAACTTGATATATGTAACTTAAATAATTTATGAAATTATACCAGTTGAATGATAAAACTGAAATAAAAGTAGTGCACTTGCTGGTAAAGTGTTATTTATAAATAGTTCAGATATTAAAAATAAAATATTCCATTAGAATTTGCAAGGCACAAACAACAAAATAAAAAGGAAATAAATCTAATATTAAAATATTACAAAAAATGGAATGTATAAAGAACCAGAAAATATCGATAAAGTAATTTTGTTTCTAATACATATAATAATATAAAAATAGGAACTTCACCTACTACAAAATGTGCAGCATCTTGTATGTTCAAAAATAAATCTTATGCCGCGCAAAATATGTGTATATATATGAAAAATATGGTGGTAAGTAGAAACATGTGAATGTATAATTATAAGACAAAATACTTTGTTTTACCTATATATACCAAAGATATAAAATGTGCTCTTATATTATTATATATAATGATTGTAATTATATTATTAAATTGATTTATATAATTTTACATTCAAATTACCACATCGATATATTAATTTGTATGTATTGTTGATATGTTTTTGAGTGTCTGTTGTTTTCCAATTAGAAATCTTGGTCAAAAACAAAGACAATACTATTACATTTTACGCATTTCATGATGTGTTGCCTGTTGAATTTTAAAAATTAGTTAAATGTATTTTATTGCTTGGGTAAATAGTAAAAAATTATCCTCCAAAATTTTCTCAACATTTGCAATTGTAAATACAAATTGTTAATATCGATTTTATTCAGCTTTACTTTTTATTTTTATAATATCCATGCTGCATCTCATGTCTCCATTTCCATCATATGACTTCACAAATTTAGTGATATATGTTAAACCAATAAATAATTTGTCGAAGATCGAAAATAACTTGTCCCAGAAATCAGGTAAGTCAGATGAAGGTTCCAAGATTTTGTCATCATAACTTAGCAAATCAATATTCACGACTGAGTTATTTCTGCAAGTATTAAAATATCTTCATTTGTCTTTGATTGTGATTGTTACCGATTTGAAAATCTTTGACTAAACTAAGACTGCCATTTTATTTAACACGTTGTGTAATTATATGAAAATCGATAATCTCTAATGCCCATGCTCTTTCTATTTGGTCAAAAACTATCTTCACAATCAGTAAGATAAATTTGAAGGTCTTTGACTAGATTGAAAGCTTCGCAAAATTTCCTACAAAACAGATGTTTCAAGACAGTCGTCAGTCTGGCGTATCAATCCAATTATTAGTATTGTTAGTATCACAATGGTCATTAAAAATCAATTTCCTCTGGGCATTTTCGCATCTGAATCTGGGTATTCTAAACGAATAGTCCAAAATTTAAAAAATTTCAAGATTAATGTTCTGGTCCCATTTTATTTGATATTTGAATCATAATTATTATATACATATATTGTTGAAAATTGTACAAATATCGTATATTATCACGAACTCTCATATTATGTACATATTTGTCTGCGCTAAGTTTGACTTTTCTCATGACATGTTTTAGATTCATGTTATTTCATGTATTATAGAAGCAAAACTATGCATCATTTGCTTTATATCACATTAAGATTTTGTTTCGCATTGAAATAATATGACTAAACATTTAAATTGTTTCACTTCCAATAATACTTATTTCTTCTTCATGTGGAGGCTATAAAATAGCAATTTGATATCATGATATCATCAGTCGTTATTGGTATTAACCCACTTTCACGATCTATTGTTGATAAATTAAGATAATTATATCCATAAATTCTTTTCTTAACTGCTTTAATATAATTAATAACAGCGTTTTTACTTTAATTCTATAGTCCATTATATTTTGTTTCATCAACGTAAGTTTTCATTATTATCATATTATTTCATTTATAACACTACTATCACCATATTCTTATTTTTCTCCTGATATTTAATATTTATCAATTTGCATTCAGCAATTAAAATTTCTATCCAAACCCTATACATTTGAACAAATTTTATATATTCAAAGATGACACATATTTAATATAAAAAACACATAATTTAAAAAAAACTACCGACACTTTACATCAACAATACAATACTTAATTTAATAGTTTTTTTGTACTTGAAATGATGCGCAGATCTTTAAGATTAATTTTTGTTCAACAAGAAACTCATAAACAAATAAAATTATGTATGTTTAAATAGTAGCACATACAACTAAACAATTTAATATCCGAAAGTAAATGTAAGCTCAAGTAGTGGCACATGTAAGTATATTTATAAATTAACAAAAAAAAGCCAATCGCTCACCATTTTCTCGATTTTCTGGAACACGAGTTATACTTTTATGTGATGGATTGCCATGCAAAACTCTATCAAAGGAAAACACAAGATACAATATTATTTAAATTGAATATAATTTACTAGATAGTTACAATTTTTCAAGTTATGTTTTTCGTACATTTTCTTATTTTATTTTATTTCATAAACCCATAATAATTCATATGCAGGGGCCTAACTAATAGGTCACTAAGAATAATTCCAAAAAAAGCTTTTTAAGAATAATGCATTACGAGACCCGATTTTCAATTGACAAACTAAACTAGTACCCCTTATACCACTAGTTGAAGAAAAAGCAGTATTATCCTCGCGATTCCATTCACAAACTTTTGAAAATCATCAACCTTTTGCTTTACAATTTGTTGCATACTTCTCTTAGACAAATCAGCGAAATTTTTACGTTCATTCATTTCACATATTCTCGGATTAAAAACAAACAATTACGCTATAAACTAAAACCAGCATGAAGGAGAAGTATCAACAGACAGTAGCGATAACAGGCGCACATTATGCGACTGCGCATGGATTTGTGTGTAAAAACGCTGTGAAGTTAGGTGTGTAAATGTCAAGTCTGTCAAAAATAATTGGGGTCCGCGCATAGGAATATCACGTTTTTTATGTTGTAATCATTGTTTATTTTCCGGCTTCTCGATCTGTATGTGTATTTATTTTGTTGCTGAAATAGTTAAAGGTTAGACCAGGTTTATTTCATTTTTGTGTGAGTAGTGTTCTTAAATTATCATTTGTATTATTTTCTCCTAATAATTTGTGGATATAGGTAACATAGGATAGAGCGTATATAGGATAAGTTCAAATTACTTTACTTTTCAGTACCTTGGGTTAACATACTACTTCAGTTTTTACGAGTATATAACTGGCAGACTCACAACTGGCAGGCTCAGGTATTTGACAGTTTCGTGGGCGTGGCCTATCAAGCGAAGGCGAGGCCAACATTTAAAACCTATTTTTATTATGAAAATGGTTAAAATATAATAATTTATTCAATTAAATCTCATTTATTTTGCATTGTCTTTGTTTGACATAAAAATCCTTAACCTACAATCAAATATTTTTACATATGTCATAGTACATTGATACCAACCGACATGATCTGCCGTGTCAAAATATGTTCGAAGATATGTTGAAATAGTGCAAATCATTGCAAATATTTATCAATTATTGTATTAAAAAGTTGTAAAAAGTGAATATTCATTAATTATTGTATTGAAAAGTTGAAAATAGTGATTAGAGGTTCTCTCGAAGAATACCCAAACGATCGACATAGTGAAAGTTGTGTTTTTTTGATAAATTAGTCGAGGCTCTGCCAGTGTTTATTTGGCATATTTTTTTACATTTATCTTATTAATAACTGAATTAGTGATGAATATTAATAAATAACTATGAGTATAAAGTAATAATGTTGTGTTCGATATTAGTTCGACAAGCCTACTTTTTGCAATTGTTAACAATCGTTTTTCAGGTTATAGATACATACATACAAGATACACAACATAAAATTTACGCTTGAATATGAATCTTTTTATTTCATATTAACATCCTTATATTACATGTTCAGACATCGGTTGAATGATAGAATGAAATATAACAAATGTAAGTCATACAACAAAGTCATATATTATTCTAATATATAAGATATATTTTTATTTGAGAACTATTTCTTCTTTTCTATTATTATAGTTTTTATTTTTCTAGCATCCATAAATAAAATAGCGGGAGCTATAAGGAATTTCACACTAGTAAACGAAGCGATTCATGGTATAAACATGAACGAAAGTCTGATTTATCACTAATTACATGCAAAAATAATTGTAATAAAAAATTTAAGTCCTCTAGTGATTCCTGGATCAGCTGTGGGATGTGTAGACGCTGGCTACATTATGATTGCGATAAAAGTCTAGCTTCAAAATCTTTATCGCCACGAGCTGTAGGAAGTCCTGAATTCTTATAAATTTTTGGACGTGTTGTGCACTGCACAAAATGCACAAAACTTATACAAAATTACAAATTAAATAAAATACTGTCAACCTAAGAAGTCGATTGCAAGTGAAAAGACAAAAGAGATTTTTCTCTTATTAAAGAGAGAAAAAATAATGTTTTCTGTTATATAATCTTCCCATAATACCCATTACTTTCAGGAGTAAATTCTCTATTTCTCTATCTCTATATTCTCTATTTCATTTTAATATAGTAATTGAAATTAGAAACAGAGAATGCATATTGTCTTATAAAATATCCACTGAAGAGAAAAAAAATCACTATTGAGAATGAGATATGAATTTTTAATATCTCATCTATTTAAAGACATTATATAAATTAACAATCCACTTCTTAAAAATATATTGCATTAGTAATATCTGCACACTGCACGTTGTTTAGCAGTTAAAATATTTTTGGCAACGCAAGTTCAGAAACCTTCTCGTGGTTGTTGCTGTTACGGATGTTAGAATAATATATGACTGTTTTATGATTTACATTTGTTATATTTCATTCTATCATTCAACCGATGTCTGAACGTGTAATACAAGGATGTTGATATAAAATAAAAAAATTCATATTCAAGCGTAAATTTTATTTTTGTCTATCTTGAATATTTGTATTTTTTTCAGGGGTTATATATATATTTTCAAAATGACCTTGTTTAGCATTCTACTCTTCTATGATAATATATACATATATATCATGTGTACGTATCATGAGCACGAACATACAAGGCGTTTGATATGCGCGTGGTTCGCGTTTGAAATTTTTAATCTGCGCATATTATTCATCATGTTCGTTCGTGTCCGTTCGTTAGGTGTGGCGCACCTTTATTCATCATGTTCGTTCGTTAGGTGTGACGCACCTGTATATAAATCGGAAAAACTGTACTCTTTCGAACTGCATTTCCAATCAAGCGCGCTAAGTCAGTACAATTGAAACAGAGGTGTTGGAAGCAGTGGATCTCTAAAAATTTATAAAATGGCATCAGCTGTAGAAGAAATTGGTTTTTTATTCTATTTTATTTTATTATATATATTATATATATATATATATATATATATATATATATATATATAAGAGTTGAATAATCTTCTATATATATAAAAATAAGTCGGGTTTTCCTTCCTGACGAAATAACTCCAGAACGCACGAACCGATTTCGACAATTTTGCTTTCGTTGGAAAGGTGTCGGGCTCCGCAAGGTTTATAGCTAAGAAAATTAGTGGTGCATGGCATCGTGCCTTAAAGCAAATTGCTAGAACTTCACGCACCGTAATTAAAAATTTGAGAAATGAAAATAATCAACAATTGTTTTAATTAATTTCAAATAGATTATCTTCTATATATATAAAAATAAGTCGGGTTTTCCTTCCTGACGAAATAACTCCAGAACGCACGAACCGATTTCGACAATTTTGCATTCGTTGGAAAGGTCTCGGGCTCCGCAAGGTTTATAGCTATGAAAATTAGTGGTGCATGGCATCGTGCCTTAAAGCAAACTGCTAGAACTTCACGCACCGTAATTAAAAATTTGAGAAATGAAAATAATCAACAATTGTTTTAATTAATTTCAAATAGATTATCTTCTATATATATAAAAATAAGTCGGGTTTTCCTTCCTGACGAAATAACTCCAGAACGCACGAACCGATTTCGACAATTTTGCATTCGTTGGAAAGGTCTCGGGCTCCGCAAGGTTTATAGCTAAGAAAATTAGTTGTGCATGGCATCGTGCCTTAATGCAAGCTGCTGGAACTGCACGCACCGTAATTAAAAATTTGAGTAATAAAAATAATCAATAACTGTTTCAAATAATTTCAAATAGATTATCTTCTATATATATAAAAATAAGTCGGGTTTTCCTTCCTGACGAAATAACTCCAGAACGCACGAATCGATTTCGACAATTTTGCATTCGTTGGAAAGGTCTCGGGCTCCGCAAGGATTATAGCTAAAAAAAATTAGTTGTGCATGGCATCGTGCCTTAATGCAAGCTGCTGGAACTTCACGCACCGTAATTAAAAATTCGAGTAATAAAAATAATCAATAACTGTTTTAAATTATTTCAAATAGATTATCTTCTATATATATAAAAATAAGTCGGGTTTTCCTTCCTGACGAAATAACTCCAGAACGCACAAACCAATTTCGACAATTTTGCATTCGTTGGAAAGGTCTCGGGCTCCGCAAGGTTTACAGCTAAGAAAATTAGTTGTGCATGGCATTGTGCCTTAATGCAAGCTGCTGGAACTTCACGCACCGTAATTAAAAATTCAAGTAATGACATTAGTGAGAATTATCAGAATTATGCTTGGTTAAGTCAACGAGCAATTCTTGCCTCAGAGAATAATGATGTACACGCACTGAATTTCACCATTCAATCAAAAATTGCTGGCGATTTGGTGACATACGAATGATTCCGACTGGTCTTCCATTTGACTTCAAATGATTGCAATTTCCAGTTCGCCTTGCGTTCGCAATAACAACTAACAAGCCGCAAGGCCAATCGCTTAGTGTTTGCGGGATAAATTTCAAATAGATTATTTAGAAAATCATTGTTTTTCACATGGGCAGTTATACGAGTTTATGAGTTGGAAAAGCATCCGTTTTGTTTGTGTTAACGTCAGACCAAAAAACAAAAAATGTGGTTTACCAAAGATCACTTCCATGAAACGGATAATTTGCGGATTCACTTTCATTTACTTAGTGAAGTTCAACTAAAAAACACTTCATTTTTGTAATCAAAATAAATTCGTTACTGTTGTATAATAAAATCAAATTTTTCCTTTTAAACTATAAAACAAACAAAAAATTTCTTCATCTTTCTCACGAACCCATCTGGTGGCGAAACGGAGTTCGTCGGGTTTGCTAGTAGTTATATATAGTGTTGAATAATCGGGCATAACAACAAAAAAAAACATGAATTTTTTAAAAAGTCTGTTTTTAACAGTGGAATAAGAAAATTGTAAGTACGTAATATAACTATTTCTTCGTTTCTATTATTGTAGTTTTAATTTTTCTAGCATACAGAAATAAAATACCGGGAGCTATAAGGAATTTCACACTAGTGAGTGAAATACCTAAAGAAGAAATACTAATAATATTAACGGAATGCCACAACGAGTCCCATTGGGAAGATAGGCTTGTGTAAGTAATACAAATCCACTTTTTATTCTTCAGGACATGTGTATAATTAGAACATTCTTATTATTATAGCTCGAGTGCAGAATCAACGAGATCTACGAAATTAGGATATGTTGTTTCATACGGTTTTTGACACACGGTTTTGTTGTGTGGGGTGTCGGAGAATAACAAAGGTATATTTCTTTTTATTTATATATATATATATATATATATATATATATATATACTTAGAAATAGAAAAAATCCATATTTCAAACGTTTCAAAATTTTCAGATTTTTTTTCAAATTTTTCAAAAATATTCAAAGTTTTATACTTTAAATATTATTTTTAAATTTACAATTCAGTTTTAAAATGTATATATTTCATATGCGTTATTGTAATCGTAAGAAATATATGCTCAAATGGATTCATTCGGCATCTCTTCTTAATGAAAACATTTTCTAGTGTTTTGATTTCTAGGGGATTTTTTGTTATCATTTTTTTATAATAGATTACAGAATGAAGGGCATTAATTTATGCTTCGACACCATAAAATTGCAGTTTGAAAAAGAGGAGCGTTTATTATCTCTCCTGCCGGTATTATAAGAAGACAGTGGAAACGTGAAGGCGTACTTCCTGGATTTTAATGATAAAGAAGTAAGAATGTATAGTTACAAAAAGGTAATGTTAAATTTTTATAATAATACATAAATACATAGCAATCAGCTATTATAAAATTATTAATTATTATTTTAGTCCACAGACTATGCGAGTTGGGGCTGAGATGACCGAGGAAAAAACCGCGACGGCAGAGGGAACAACCGCGGCGGTCGCGTAAACAAACGCAGCGGCCGCGGAAACAAACGCGGCGGCCGCGAAAATTACCGCGGTGGGCAAAGAAACTATCGCCGCGGCCAGAGCGGTAATGATAGTACCCCCGACAGTACTTCCTTCTGTGTCGCTCCTAGAACTCCGCCTGCAGATGTCCTCGCGTACTGCTGCCGGTCCTAAGCCCGGGTAAAGGAGGATGGTTGTGGGGCGAGAGCAACTTTGATCCCACATAAAAGCGACACATACCTGAAGCTCTAGGTCATGTCTCTGGAGAGCGGGGTCCTTGGCTTAATCGCCCGGGTCACGAAGAAGGATCCTCTATAAAAAAACACTCTCAACTATAAGGTAGGCACGCGCCGAAGGAGTGAATGACTGTGAGGAAATACAGCTACGAGCGACCAACTCCTAGGCACCAGCCGACACCTCGACAGTAATAGGCTTACCCAGGCATTGGGAGCGCTACCTGGGCCGACTAATATTCTCCCGTACTCGTGGGAACAAATATGAATTCTCAAAATACAACAAAACCTAAAACTGACAAATCGTTGTCAAAGCAGGTTACTGCCCAAAAAACAGAAACCAAAAAGAAAGAGAAAGAGAAGGCAAAAAGGGAAGTAACCCCTGAAACAAGCAAAAACAGTCTATCATCAGATAGAATGATTTGTATCAAAAAAGAAAGAGAAGCCCTAGAAAGCTTCCTCTTTACCGAATCCAACAAAATTAATAAATGTGCCATTAAATTTATATTAGAAAAGTGGTCAAACCTGGAGACAATGCTCCAGGTAGAAATAGTTGAGCGAGAGAAGGCACAAGGAATGTATAATAAGAAATGTAAAAGCGGCGCCAATATGTCGTACGCAAACGCAGCTGCAAAGGCAGCAAAGAAGGCTAGTACTCAAATAATAGAAAAAAGCAAAAGCGAATTTATATATATTAAGCCAGAGTGCAGTAAAACTGACACTCGCTCAAATGACGAATTAAAGGACAATATCAAAGGCCTTAAAGAAATTATTAAGCAAGTTAAAATTAAAAGTATGAGACAACTTAGAAACAAAGGAATTGTCATCGAAGTTCAGACTAAAAAAGATGTAGAATTAATAAAGAAATCTAACCTAACCGCACAGAAATTAATTGTTGAGGAGTCAAAGCTACAACCTCAAATAATTGTATATGACGTAGAAAATGACTGCGAAGAAAAAGACTTTCTGGACAGTCTAGTTGCAAAAAACTTTGAATATTTAGAAGAAACGGAAGCTGAACTTCTGAAAAATAACGCCAAAATTGTAACAAAATTTAAAAATAAGTTTGGCAAATTGAATTGGATAATTCAACTGCCAGGAAAGTACGCCAGTAGACTGGCTAAATGAAGGCAGAATCTACATGACCTGGCGCACATATCGGGTAAGCGAATATATAAAAATACCCAGATGTTATAAATGTCATGCATACGGTCACATAGCAAGGGTATGCAGTGTTGAAAAACCAGTTTGCGAAAAATGTGGTAGCAGTGAACACATTTCGAGTGACTGCACCATGGACAAAGATGCAAAATGCGTTAACTGCATTAGAAACAAGCGGCAAGATACGGCCCATAAAGTGACCTGGAAATTGTGTCCTGAATACGAGAAGCAACTACAAATCTATAAAAACAAGATTTCATGGGATTGAAAGCAGCCCAAGTAAACGCTCAAAGATCCATATCTGCAGCTGCTAATTTGGAGTTTATCTTACATCAATTGGGACTTGATATACTGTATATACAAGAACCGTACACTTTAAAAGGTAAAGTAAAAGGTCATACTTCAGCTGGACTGAGAGTGCTACAACCAGAAATAAACAATCCCTGGGGTGCGATCGTAGTCAGAGATAGAGAATACGACATTTTTCAAAGATCGGTGCTAGAATGCGATCATGTAATGTGCGTAGAAATATGCACTTATAAAGAAAGCTTCTACCTCATAAACTGCTACATGCAGTTCTCAGTTGACATAAACAGGTTTCTGCGTAAGCTGGACGTAATCCTCAGAAAACGGGCTGGCCGCCGTATAATTGTCACAGCCGACGCTAACGCAAAATCTGGTCTGTGGTTTTCTAGAACACTAGACAGCAGATGCGAAGAGTTGGAGGAGTGGATAGCCTCCAACAATTTAGCCGTCTTAAACGAGCCAAGCAACAATTGCACATATCAGAACGAAATGTAAGTGACATAGCGATCACAGTCTTTTACCTTTTGAAGTGGTGCTTGAAGCGCCAAACACAAGCCAAATAAAAATCCACACAGGCTATAATACGAAAAGGGCAAAATGGGAAAGGTTCAGGGAACTGGTGGAAAGGAAATTCGACCAACAAAGTCTGGAGTCTCTGCAGAGGTTAGACCCAAATAGGGCTATTAAGATATTTAATAAAAAACTTAAATCAATCTGTGATAAATGCATACCCAAAAGGAAAGCCGGAAACAAGGTCATGCCATGGTAGTCGGAGGAGCTGACTTGTCTAAGGCGGGAAACTAATAGAACCAAAAAATGTCTCTTGCGCGTCAAGAGACTATGTCTTGACGCCATACCAACCAAGATGCAGGCATACAAAAAGGGCAAGAAATAACTATGTCAGAGAAATTAGGAAACATAAAACAACCTCATGGAGAGACTTTGTGACAAGCGTTGGTAACGAAGGTCCTTGGAGTAAGTATATAAAATCGTATGTGATAAAAGAAACTAGAAGGCTTCTCTATGCTCACTAGAACTTCCTTCTGGGAACTTCGGTGAAACATGGAAAGAAACTGTGGATGTCCTTCTTAAAAAGTGCTTGCCTACAGATGACCAGCAAGAGAATGCTGATCATATTAAAATTAGGTAAACTATACGCCAATATCAAAATCAGAACCTCGAACCAAGCATCGACTCTTTCAACGTAGAACGGGCACTACTAAAACTAAAAGATAAAAAAGCCCCAGGAGAAGACGGCTTCACTGGCGAAATAATCAAAAAATTATGGGGCCTCAACAAACAATCAATCCTAAGTACACTAAACAAATGCTTCCAAGATGGTAGTTTTCCTACCGATTGGAAACAGGCAAACCTATGTCTAATTTCCAAACGAGGGAGTGAAAACAGAAGGCTTGCCAAATCTTACCGTCCAATTGCCCTTCTGCCAGTGATGGGAAAGATCTACGAGAAAATACTCGTAGAGCGTATTAAGGCAAATTATATAAAGATGAACATGTGCAATGCACGACAATTTGGCTTTAAGCCAGGCGTCTCCACGGAGGACGCACTGCTAACCTTTAGAAAATGCATGGCAACAGATATGAAGAATGTTCTTGCTTTATTTGTGGATATTGAAGGTGCCTTGAATAACCTGTGGTGGCCCGCCATCACACATAGGCTGACGCAGGCAAACTGCAGCAGCCATATGGTAAATATAGTCAAGGACTACTTCAAAAGGCAAAGCTGTTGCATGGAACTTCTGCATGGACGTTCTTCTAGATGGCCTAGCTCAGCTAGGAGAATCTGTGGAACCTATTGCATACGCAGATGACTTGGCGCTAGTAATAAAAGGAAACTCCAGAAATGATCTGGAGAAGACTGGTACTATGGCGCTTAAATGTGTTGAGGATTGGTGCGTGACGCATATGGTGAGAGTCAGCAGTGGAAAAACTGTTGCAATGATGATAAAGGGTAGACTTAACGAAGGCAGACAACCAATTATTAAGGTTGACAACAACAACCTGAAATATGTAAAAGAAGTGCGATTACTTGGGCATTATTATAGATAATAGGCTAAACTTTGTAGCGCACACCAAGTTTCTAAGAGAGAATCTAGTCATATTCATCCTGAAAATCAGGAGGGTTGCAAAGAAGGAATGGGGCCTTAAAAGAGGCACCCTTGACACTCTGTACAAGGCAGTAATATTTTCGATAGCAACATATAGCGCTGCTGCGTGGTTCGACAAGTCGTCCCACACGCACAACCTTAGAGACCTGAACGCCGCGCAAAGAATAATACTACTGACTCTCACCAAGGCGTGCCGCACCACCGCAACAAATGCACTACAAACAATAAGTGGCAAAATGCCACTAGACTTAGAGATTACACAGCAAGGTATCATAAACCTTGTAAAAAAAATGAGAAAATTAGCTGGAATAATTATAATTACAATTCAATAGCGAACCCAAGCAAAGAAACCTTCAATCTAGAGGTTAAAAAGATAAATGAAGTCATAAAGCTGGAATGGCAGAAAAGATGGGAATTGGCAAATACGGGTAGGATAACCCACGGCTTCATTGGCTATGTAACATACGCTACAAGAAACAAGTGGTTTAAACCCAGTAGAGAGTGCGTGTACATTCATTTCGTTTAGGCACACACTTTACACAAGGGGCGCCACAGAAGACGACAAATGTCCCTTCTGTAGAGAAAGCGAGACAAGCGCGCACATGCTGGTCATGTGCGACAGATATGATGAATTAGGAATCCAAAAACTTTTTGAAATAGCAGGGAACACAAACCTTGATGTGTACTTGAGAAGCAAAGCCAATTACCTGGGGCTTGTCGCTTTTGCAGCACAAGCCATTAAAATCAGAAATGCAGTACAAAATTAAAACTAGAACCTATAAGCCAGACTAAAGCTAGAAAAGCAGGACCGCCTCCACGTGGTTAGGGATGGAAACGATAGTCCACTGACAGCCAAAGGTCTTGCACAACACCCACAAGAATAATATTTAAAATTGGAGAAACAATCAATTATTAAGCAAACGCTACATAGCAATGAGTGAAAGCTCGAGCTATATGGAATAAGAATAAATAATGAATGAATGTGTCACCGCTCCTAGAGGACAAAATTCTAATTGTGGGTTTTACACGGGGGATCAACAAATATCTCCAATTCCAATGGTGAACAACATCCATGGGCGCACAATAAGTTAGGATAAAAATGTTTGTGCGATTAATAAATTTAAATAAAATTAATTATTTCTATATTTACAATATTTATTTTATTTATAGTATCATTATATATTTTGAATGTATGATGTATGTTAAATAAATATTCTCTAACTTTTGTATTGTTTTTCAAATATCTATGTTTCGTTTTGTTACATCAAAATTAGATTTAAGATTAGCTAATGATCATTTCTATATAATTTCTATATTTGACTTATGTTGATTCTAATTCATCTTTTGCATTATGTTTTAACTTATAGTAATGTGCTATTTTTTTAAATTTCAAGAATTCATATGTTTTATGTATCCAGAATGTTACAATTTCTAGACAGTTTTTTGATTGAGTTTTTACTAAATTTATTGTGGATTATGTTGAAACATTTCAATTTGCCATTGATATAGTAAAAAAAGACATTAATTGTTGCATTGAAAAGTTGAAAAAAATGATTAGGAATGCTTTCAAAAAATACTCAAACAATAAACGTAGTGAAAGTTGTATTCTTTTGACGCATTTGTTAATATGGTCCACGGTCCACTAGAGTCTAGTGACTGGACAGTCCCACTCAGCCGTCCCAGCCCATGGCATAGGCAATCTACAGTTTTGCTCTATGGCAACTTTCATTGGCAACACGAGTTTCCCTACTATAATAAATTAGATTTTTGTGCAGACGTCCCGGAGTTTATGTAAGTTACTATAATAATTTAGACATTTGTGTCAGTTTGTATCAGAATTCTGATAAAGATATCTTTCCAAAAAAGAGTAAACTATCAGTATTTGCAAGTTTGTTTTTATTACATATAAAGTTCTTCATTATCATTACAGTTATTCACTATGTCTGGAAAGTTTGGAAATGTTAATAAATGCCCCATCCCTACTGCAAGGGCAAGCGACACGTGGCGTCAAAAACATTTAAATAATTTGTTTTTCATAATGAAGTTGGACCTGGAACTGCTAAGTACGGGCTTCAAGATGAAGATTATATATTAATAATCATGGCAAAAATGCGATGTAGAATGTTGAAGCACTTTGGTACTGATAGAGTTTGTATTGATGGTAGTCATAGGACGAATGGCTATGGATATCTGCAACAAACACTGCTTGTAGTAGATGAATTTGGAAGCGCCATACCAGTCGCATTTTGTTTTTCAAATAGGCAAGATGAGTTGATGTGTAAAATATATTTCAAAGAAATTTATAAGGTGGTAGATATACTTGAAACAAAGGTATGCATGACAGATGACGCTCTGCTTATTTTAATGGATGGTCATCTGCCATGGGTGCGCCACAGCATAAACATTTATGCTCCTGGCATGTGTCCAGGAGCTGGAAGAGAGCAGTATCACATAAGATTGTAAATAGAGAAAAATGTGAAGTCATTTACCAGAAATCAATAGAATTAAAAATGATTTTAGATGAAGATGATTTTGGAGCAATTTAAATTCTTATTTGAATAAACTTAAGAAAGATGACGATGCTAAATTATTTGTTAAATATTTTAAGAAATTTTATTACAACCGAGCAACTACTTGGGCGTATTGTTATCGGAAAGGTTTAAGAATAATTACTAACATGTTTTTAGAAAGTTTTCATAACCAAATGAAAACTCGAGTACTACTTTAGTTTTTTTTCTTTACTTGGTGTTACTGCCCGATTTTAAATAACCTATCAAAATATAATATCAACACCAAACTCACATATTTCAATATATATATATATATATATATATATATATATATATATATATATATGTATATAAAGTTATTTTTTTATTTTTAATAGGAATCAATCAGTTCTTACTCACATGTTTTCTTAACTATTCAGTACCAGTTCCTCAATTGTGTTACAAGGAATCACTAGTCATAATTAATAACTATCTGTGAAATATTTTCGTAAATTACTTGTTTTAGGATATTTTTGGTGGAGTGGAGTGGTGGTTGATAGTTTTTATACACTATCTGTTTATGTGATATTTATTTGTTTTGAATTCTCAGATTCGTATGAAAAAGCCAGAAGAGCGACAGCGGATAGTGAAGCCTCCCAAAGTGATGAGCCGCGAGAAAGGGGTCGCCGCAAGAGGACCAAAAGGGTGTTTGAAGGTGAAGTTGAGGAAGAGGAAGATTATTGTGAGTAGCTACTTTTATAAAATGCTTCGTATCATATTTATTGACTAATGTTCTTGCCGCTGATACAGAATTTAATTTAATTTTAAATTCCGGGCAGATAGTAAGGAAAAAGCAGGCCATAAACAAAGAACGGAGCACTGTAGATCAAGGCACACAGGCAGAGGAACCTCTGCCTGCACGCATGGAAAGTAAGTGATTCATAGCTATTGTGTCTTAATTATTATTTATTGTTATTGATTTCTTAATAGAATCCTTTAACTACTTCGTAAAGTAGAATAAAATTTATAATGATTCTGTGGTAACTGCTATCAAACCATTTCCTCGCAATAGTGTGCAGCAGGAGGATGACAACATTTGTGAGAATTTATTTCCTTTAAAAACGATACAAAATACAAATTAGACTGCAAAGTGCTCTTCCAGAAGGAACCGAAAAATGCAGAATTGGTGAGTTTTCTTTTACTTAATATTCGTACAAAATTTTTAAATTTAATTTTACAATACTCTATTTTCAGCTAAAGTATCTTATTCGCATCAGAGGGAGCAAGCAGACCATAGTGATTTTTTTTTTATAAAAACGCATTCACTAATGGTGTCGCAGACGGGATAACTTCCCACTACAAGATTTATTTTTAATTAAAATTATGAGAGATATTTTTGCAGTAAATTAAAATGTAAAAGTCAGAAGTATTTATTAACCGTGACTAATAACTTCTTTCTTTTAGCTGCAGCCCGAATGGCTTATCCTATTATTATTAAGGAGTCATATTACTGTTGTGAACAACCTATGAATATAATTTATGTTACCGTTTACTAATTTTGATTCTGTTTGAATATGCTTGTTTGCCATTAAAAAAAAAAAAAGAAATGGGTTTTCGTCTTACTTTCAGATCTTATATATGTTTATATATATATACCCAGTAAACCACAGAAGTTAAATCCACGTAACTCATTTTGTAACTTTCGTTTCGAAACTGATGTTAAGTAAAAAAACCGATGCTGTTACGTATAGTTGTGAGCTCTAACCACCGTCGACCAGTTTAAACGTTTATAATACTGCTTTGTTCGTATCTGTCGGTACGTGGCGTGGTACGTTGCACGGTCACATACATTTGCCTTTGAAAATAGCCGTGAAGTGTTTTATGAACGAAATGTCAAATTAAATATAGGTTAACTCGGCCAGTGCATCGTGGACGCATAATTGAGTATTTTATCGTGTATGTTTGAAATGCAAGATATTTCCTTTATTGAAGCGTTATTTATTAATTGCTTTTAAATTTAGTGCGAAATCAGTTGTAGAAATTAGTTAAACAGTCAGCTGGAAAAGTATTTAATATGAAACCGGCAAACAAGGTGAGTCTAATTGTACTGAAATATATTTTTAACTTCCCGTAGGGTAAGTTATTGTAATGGGCCGAAAATCGGAATTGAAAATTTTTACATTTCTCGACGTTTTGAAGGTTTCTGAACGTTTTGGCATACTCCAGAAAAAATGGATGTGTGTGTGTGTGTGTGTGTATGTATGTGTGGATACAAATTTCCAGTCACGTTTTAGGGCGCACGGATCAACCGATTTGAATGGTTCAAAAAACATTCGATTCCTATTGATAGGGAAAAGAGCTGATTAGTTTTTGGCAAAGGCAGGTCCAGCCGTTTCGGAGATACGGAGCAAAGAGTGCAGAAAATAGAAATCGAATTTTTGAGAGAACGGAGTATCCGATTTGAATGATCTAAAAAACATTCAATTAGTAATGATTGGGAGAAGTGTTTATTAGTTTTTGGCAAAGGCAGGCCCAGCCATTTCGAAGATACGGAGCTAAATATGTAAAAAATAGCAGTTTTTGAGAGAACTAAGCGTCCGATTTAAATGATTCAAAGAACTTTCTGCTTGTCTTAAAAAAAAAATTTTTTTTTTTTTTTTTTAGTTTTTTGTATATCGAAAATATTTCAGATTTTATTTTATTATTTTATATTAGACAATGATACAATTCAGACAACTATTTGAAAGATTCAGACAACCATTAGACAACTATTTGAAAACATTCAGTATTCAACGGGAAGTTCCAGCAATTTGCCTTAAGGCACGATGCCATAATTGCCTCAAGACAGAATTCCACTTACAGCTAGTTTAATTTATAAATTATTATAATAATGTTTAGTCATTTGCAGTATATAGGCCGCCTTCAATGCAAAGTCTGTTCATGTATTGTGATAATTGATTTATCATGTAATAATTGAAATTTCTAACACACCAGTCAGAAACATAACCTCAATTCAGTGACATATGAATAAAGAGAAGTAAGTTATATAGTTTTATACATATTCATTTTTTATAGTTCCATTAGTATCAGAACTATTTAGCTAAGCACAAACTGATATAAGTTGGTTTTCAATTGTAGAGAAAATTACAGTGCTGATAACCCCTACGAAAATGGATTTCAAACTAGGGAAATTTTCTCCAATAGAGAAGATAAATACAAAGTTAGATAATATATTAGAAATTATTAATCCTTTGTCACCAAAACAAAACAAACAAGGCTTGAAAACATGCAAGAAAAATAAGAACACATATCGATTAAGTGTTGAAAAGAAAATGAATTGTGGAGTATTTCTTAAGTGATGATATTGAATTACAGAATAGGTATATTAATGTTTTGCACAAAGATAATTTTAACTAATATGATTTAGTACTAATTTGTAATATTTTACTTTTAGGAAATTCACATATTTAATACGAAACCAGCAAAGGTGAGTATAATTGCACTGTTTTTTTTTTTAATTTACAATTTTAATTTACAAATTATTATATTAATGACTAATTAGTTATTTTCAGTATATAGGTCATGTGCAATGCAAATTCTGTTTATGTATTGTGATAATTGATTTATCACATAATTATTGAAATTTCTGACAGACCAGTCAAAAATCACATAACCTCAATTCAGTGATATGATATGAACATTATAGGTAGATAAGTGTAATATATATGGTATCATACATATTCTTTATAATTTCATTAGTATCAGAACTATTCAGTTAAGCAAAAGCTGAAATATGAATTGCTTTCCAATTGTAGAGAAAGAGTGCTCATAACCCCTATGGGTTATGTCAAAATGGAATTCAAACTAGGGAAATTTGCTCTAATCAAGAAGATCAATTGTCACCAAAGAAACAAGCAAGACTTAAAAACATGCAAGAAGGAAAACAAAGAATGCACCGGATATCACACATTATATGGATTAAGTGTTGAAGAGAACATGAATTGTTGAGTATTTCGAGTCTGATGATCTTGCATTACAGAATTGGTATATTAAGGTTCTACATGAAGAGAATTTTAACTAATATGATTTAGTACTAATTTGTAGTGTTTTACTTTTAGGTAATTCAGATCTTGAAAATTAATAGGATAAAATCAATGCAAGAAAATTATTGAGTGTGTGTTCATGGAATAATTATCTCTGTCATATGATCGTAGGAACTACATAGTCATTAACTTCAAATAATGAGTATGTTTAGAGGTAATGTTCACAAATGACTAATTTGTTCACAATGTTTTCAATTCAAAATTTGTTTACAATGTTTCTAAGATGTTTGGTTCTATTTTAGATACATTAACAGATGCAAGTGTGTTGAACATATTTAACGCAAGACTTAACTTTGCCAAGTCTGATTTAACTGAAGTTGCCAAGAGAGTTAAACATAATACATATTATGAATAAATAAATAATTATTTTTATAGGCTAACATTTTATGGACTATCAAATTTTAGTTTTCTAATGTTGCAACTATGTAATATGTAAATTTTGTATATTGTAAATGATAATATTTAATAAAATTAATAAATATCCGAAATTATTATTAATATTCTATATTTGCAGGAAATTTAATTAAATAATTATGTAACATAAAAGACACCTGCACGCTTTTTTATTCAATTTAGATACGTAGCAAAAATGCAACCGCGATGTATTAGTGTGCAACGAAACAGCCGTTACGTTCTTGCCCGCGAAATAGATGCTTCTGTGTGCCTCCCAGGTTACGTACCTGGTTCGTGCGGACGTGCCAGCGTTACGTAACGTTCATGGCTTCGTTACGTTTTGTGGTTTACTGGGTATATATATATACATATATCCATATATGTATATGTATGTGTATGTATATAGTAGTGTGCCTCGGTCGCCTTGTCCATCGAAAAGTCTGTGTTTTAGCTCCAAAAAATCAGAAAAATATAATTTAACTCAATATGTCTAACATGGATGAAATAATAGCTATTATTTCTACCTAGGTATTATAACTATCGCCGAGCTACTGAGAAACCGACTTTAGGCGTCTTTAGCCGGCGCATAAGGCAATAGTTGCTTATTTTAGAAATTTGATTAGTGATATTTCTAATTCGGACATTATCTCACTCACTCAATTACGATTGGGGAATAAAGAGAAAAAATACTTTATCTTTCTGGCAAACATGAATTTTATGATGATACGAACTGAACTTTGGATCCAAGGATTTAATGATGGATTGAACAAATTTCCTTTCATGACAATGTTCACGATTAATCAGGATGAGAAGTTATTAATACTACAACAGTTTTGTATGGTTTATAAAAAACGTGTTGTGTAAATTCTTTAAATTTAGTGAAATTATTTAAAAAATTATATAAAAATTAATTTAAAAAAATAATGTGTGTATAAAACTTTCAGTATTACTCAATAATGAATGCAGTTATCTCGTACTTGTTAGTAAAATATTTTGTTTATGAAACAGACTGTGGAATGACTAGCATTCAGTCTCAAATGATGAAGAATTGACAAATGATGAAGAATTGATTGAAGCACTGACAAAGTTTGCATTGATGGTACACATGGAACTAAGGACTATGGCTTTCAATGACATACACTACTATTTTCGAATAGGCAGGATGCAGTACTATGTAAAATATATTTAAAAATATATATTAAGAAAAATTTATAAGGTGGTAGACACAATTAAAACATGGACTTTCAAGACAGAAGATGCTCCAACATATTTCGACACATCTATCACCACATATCCAAGAACTGGAAGCACATTTGAATGAGTTTCAGAAAGTAGATGATGCTAAGTCATTTGTGAACTATTATAAAAAAAGCTTACTGCAAAGAACAACTACTTGGTTTTACTGTTATTGGAAAAAATTAGGAATTAATACCAATATGTATTTTGAAAGTTTTTACAAACGAATGAAAAGTAGAGTTTTGAAAAGAAAGTGCTCTTGATTTGGATGTTCTTATCAGAAGGTCTAAAGATTAAATCGAACGTTACTGTCAACACGACAGAGAAATATAAAAGCAAGCCACATCAATATTGTATGATCGTATTATAGAAATCAGTGCCAATGCACAATGGATTGTACCACCAACAGGTGGTGCCTTAGCACCATGTGATTATTAAGAAAAAACAAACATGCAATAGTTCCTGCAATATAAACCATGTAAGATTTGTTTTCATATGTAACTGGCAGTTGTATAGACTACTTGATTTAATCGAGCACATCCATACCTGTTGGCATTATAAGCATCATGCAATCAAAAAAACATTTGGTGATAACTATTTTTTCATTTATTTGTGTGATGTAAATGGGTTAAGCGTGAACTGTTGGAAAACGATATGGTACAAAAATGGAATTTCATTCATCGACTATTGTCAACATGTGCCTCAAAATGTTTCATAGAACATGGCATATGTAATCGTACTAATCAGGATTATATCCATCACAAGAAAAAACATGGATGTACTTACGTGTCAAGATCTTTTTCTCAAGTCACCTCTTGCTCTCGAATATAAGATGATTCAGTGAAACATTCACATAGCCCTCCATAAAGTTCAATAGTATTTCTTGACCTCCATCTGGAATTACAAAATATAATAATAATTCATATATAGTAATAAAAATATTAATTTGAAGCAGTCTCAAAAAAGAGAAAATAATTAAATGAATAAAAATAAAACATCTGCATCAAACATAACCTTTCTCTGAAATTGATACAATATCGATAAACAACAAATCATCGTAAATTTAGTTTAAAATTAAATCAATAGCGAATTTTAGAACATTAAACATGAAAAAACACCAGCGTTATTAACGATTATTTCACATATAAAATCAAAGCCAATGCAGAATAGAATGCTGTCAAATGTTTTGCTATTTTCGCGTGTTAAATCAACAAGCAAAATTATCAATCAATTAAAATACTAACAAAACACCTGCAAATAATTTTATCGCCCATTTGGATCAATCATCGTCCACCGAAGCACTGAATTTAAACAAAATCGAACTAAACATCAAAACTAATGCGAAGCACAGATTAAACTCTATTTAACACAATTAAAATTTCTATTTTACTTGATTTCTCTGTATTATATCTTTGCATTTTGCATTTACATTCGCTGAATCACTTTCCTGCTTCACAAATTGCAATAAATGCATGACGCACGACACACGTGACTTGTGACTTGAGCTAACAATAGAGTTCGTTCCATCCGAGCCAATCTGACAGTCCGGAACTGTCCGCGCATGCGCAGAACACTTTTTTCTGTTCCATCCAAAATTTCGGATTTCAAACTGTTGCGGACTGTCAGTAATGCGTTCCATCAAGCAGTCCGATGAGTTTGAAACTATCATTTTGTGTTTGTACTCGGCACAAACAAAAATTCCGCAATTTAATACGATTAAAGTATAATGTTATTTAATCTCAAATAGAACATTAAAAATTTAATGAATTTACAGGAGTTCAAACATTGTAGAATATTAGATTAAAGCGACATAACAATATATAACTAGGAAATATTAAAAAGCAAATTCATTGACATAATTAAGTTCTATTTTATTAGAATTTGTTTTATATATATATATATATATATATATATATATATATATATAAATATATATATATATATATATATATATATTACTTATATTTATGTATTAAAATAATAATTATTAATACAATCGAGTGATCCGAGTTCGATCGCGTTCCATGTATCAAAACCAAACCATTGCCAACTGCCATGAAAAAATCAGAATGAGTTTGGTCTAGTTCGAAACAGTTTCGGACTGTCAGATTTGCTCGGATGGAACGAACCCAATAAGCACGACCACAGAGTAATATGAATAGATGCACTCACTAAAAGAGACGCAGGTCGGCCAACGGAGGCGAAATGTCAACGGCGCCAAATTCAACTTCATCTTATACCTGATATTGTTATGAACAAGAAATTATAATGTTACATGTATCACATATATTTCATATAACAATAATTTAAAATTGTTGACATTAATATGAAAATAAAAAAATACGGATGTTACAGTGGTAAACCGAGTACTTTATAATGAACATTTCGTAAAAAATAGAAAATTATTTGAAAAGTTTGAGCAATTTGTAAATATTGTAATACTGTCAATATTATTAAAATTTTTATTCATTGTTATTGTAAATAATATTTAATTGTAATGTTACAAGCATCATGTAAATTTAATGTAGATTTAATTAAATTATTTATAAAAATAAAAGGTTACAGGTGTTCTTCTATATTAACTGCAGCAAGTTATAGTAAACGCAAAAAAATCGAAAATGAAATTTTTTTAAGTTTCGAAGGTTTCTGAACATTTTGGCATACCTTAGAAAAAATTGATGTATGTGTGTGTGTGCGCGTATAAAAATTTTCGTCCACGATTTCGGAAACACGGATCAACCGATTTGAATAATTCAAAACACATCCGATTCATATTGATAAGGAGACGTGTTGATTAGTTTTTGGCATAGGCAGGTCTAGCCGTTTCGAAGATCCGGGGACAAAAGTACGACAAACGGTAACTCAGTTTTTAAGAGAACGGAGCGTCCGATTTGAATAATTCAAAAAACATTTGAATGAGAAGAAATCGAATGTCAGCAAGACCAAGATTCCAGCAAAATCTCAAATGAACAGGTTACTGCTGCAGTAGCAACTGCTCTAAAAAACTGGAAAAGCGGAAAATTAAAACGTTCCGCGATATCGTGGCATCTATCTTTACCATCTGACGCTGAGACACTAAGAATGTAACAGATGAACCAAATTGAATCTTGGTCCAAAAAAAGAAAGCGACAAAGCGAAAGGATATAACTATCGAAGGCACAAATGCAGATGCCTTGATAAAAGATGTGGCAAAGCAAGCGCATCTGCATGTGTTTTGACTGGCGCCAGAAACAACAGAAGAACAACTAAAAAATTACCTGTGGGATAAAAATTTCGAAAATGTAACATGTGAAAAAATTGCATCCAAACATCCAAAAGTATATTCATCAGTCAATGTATCTGGATACAGAATTAGAAATAATTAAATCGCCAGAATTATGGCTTCAAGGAGTATGCGTGGATCGTTTTTTCTTCAGACTCCAGAAGCAACAAAGCAACGGCAAGTAGATAATATAAATATACTTTGTCTGAACATTCAATGTTTATCAAATAAATCAGCAGTTTTTTTAAATAATAATAACCTACTTTGTCTGACAGAACTCTGGTTAAATGACAAACAAATGGGTTTTCGTCTGATTAGCAGTTATTGTCGTAGTGAACACATACATGTCGAAGTTGCAATATTCTGAAATGTTATGAGATGTAGTTGGGGTGTTGATTGGATTGGGTTGGGTTCCAAATGTAGATTGATTCACTCTCCAAGGGGTGCTAGATCCTTCCAACCTATTCTTGGTGTCGTGGGCAGAACTTATAGTTTATAATAGAGAATAACAACACTGGTATGAGTCTCCTCAGAACCGTGAGCACTTTATATTGGTATAGGCTGAAAGAGTCTTTACGCAAAGTAGAATACAAACACTGAATCTAATTTTGACTTTAACTTTATTAATCTTTAATAACTTCACATCACAAACAAGCATAGATTCGTGCTAGACATACTCTCTTTAAGACATTATTAAACTGGATTCTCTCCTAAGACCACACTCTGGCTAGACTTCTGCCTAAGGCATCACTGCCTTTGCTGGACGATAACTACTCTATTTATTTAGTATAGGACGTGACATATGTGTACTTCCGCATTCGTGCGCTGGCCTTGCACTTTGATTATTTATTAAACCCGCACGAAATGCATTGTTACACAATACGCCACCCCTAAAGATTGTTGCCTGTCCTCAGGAAACATAAAAGAAAAAAAATTGCAAATTTTTGAGGTTCTTCCCCTCTTAAAAAAATTTATCGTCCTCGACAAATATAAAAAGTTAAAAATAGCAATCTATGGTATAATTGATTGTATCAAAAGAGAGAGAAAAAAAAAAAAAAAGAAAATTATTTGCAAAATATAAAAAAAAGTAAAAGTATAATATTTTGTAGTATGTCTGCAATATACTAATTAGTTAACATATTTGATGATAATATTGGTAAAAAAAATTAACATAAAAAAAATCTAATATTGTTGTAACATTTTGCTGCATATTGTGATTTTTAATAATTCATTAAAATTATTTTGATTTAGCTTCAGCAGTTTGTTTAATTTCAAAAGTAGGATTTTGATAATACAGCAAAATATTATAAACAATAATTAGTTACATTATTCTTATTGGATATAGTATGCAATCTAATATCATATGAATTCGCATAGTTGCATAACTTGTGTGACTGCTTTAAAATGATTAGTAGACAAAAGCGAAGTTGTGACCTATTTGATTTATATACATCAATAAAACTTCTAAAAATATAAAAATTAATTATTTGATCCATTATCACTATTAATTAGTTTCGATAAAATAATAAAAACAATTTTTTCTATTTGCATAAGAATATTAACAAGGTGCAAGATCTCTCTTTCTTTTCACAAATTTAATATAATATATTTAATATATATATAATAAATTGTTTAATTTTGTATGATAATTTATTTATTTGATTCGAATTTAAAATATGATCAAAATACTCTGTGTCAGATTCAGTTCAATATTTTTAATAGGATGTTTAAAAAATCGCGCGATTATTTCTAACTGAATTCTAACTATATGAGAATCCTGCATCAATCTTCGAAAATTAAAAAAAAATAGCTTGCACACTTGTCGCTATTCTACTGCATTACATCTAGAGAGAAATGGAAGATAGTGATAATTCGTCTTGTAATCTAATAATTGTGTGTTGTCACATACTTCTACATTAATACATTTGTGTAGGGCCTCTTGATTTTATTTTCAAATTTTATTTTGAGCATTCTATTTGTACTATAAAAATATACAATATAAAAATATCAATTTGAAATTATCATATTTAGAATGTCAATATTAATAAAAAATGAGTGGCCATTCAATTTCAGAACAATTGATACAAATTATTATTTTTTTTTTTCTGTATTTTATTTCCATGTGAATTATTGATACTATGCATCAAAATTACTTTTTTTATAAGTGAATGAATAATTAAGGTGATAGAAATTCATTTCAAAGAAATTTATTGGTTTTATTATATCTACTTTGAACGCTCGAAGTTCATAGTTATTATCAATAAAAATAAAAATACAACTATGAAAATATTAATATGTCAAATAAAACAAAATAAATTACGATAAAATTATTCAAAAAGCAAAATTAAAATATCAAATTAATGGAATATTAATTGAATAAAAATATGACGCCAATTAATACTTTACAAAATTTTTAAATAATAATGAAATAAAGGTGTTGTAAAACACATCAAGATTCATAAAATTCACGAAGTTAATACATCATAAGCAAAATTGTATTCCGTGCCTTGTTACAATTTGAAACCTAATGTTACGTGATATTTCTTTTACTCAAATTTCAAAATAAAGACATGACAAACACTTCTAATACTATTAACGCAAATAATCGAAATTACAATTTAGTATGAACAATTATATAAAAAATAATTAGAAAAGATATTGTTATCGTTAATCTAGGCAGAAACAATTTTACTCCATTGCTTACTAATTTTCAAAATAAAATTTATTATAATTGTAGAGAAAATTTAGGAAACATTTTACGTTCAATATAACGCCAACAAATTGAATTGAATTTAAAATGAAATCACTTAGTATCAATAATTCAAACATGGCCCTTTTCTATTTTCCTGTTTTTTTTTTTTTCAAATTTTTATTAATTTATAATTCTTTTCTATGAGGATAGTTACATTGCTATTATTGACATTAATTTAAATTTATCCCCTTCATTTCTGTAACATTTTGTGTTGTGGGCAGTTGATTAAATTTAATTATTACTGAAATTTGCGTTTTCAAGTTCAATTATTTTGACACCAAACTTCAAAGTTCATTTAATGTAATATTCAAAATTAAAATTTCATTATTATGTAATATTTTAAAATTATTTCTATACTCAACATTAATAGTTGGAATTTATTCTCATGCAATATTTAATATTATCGATAAAATCAACGAGCGTGTTTTGGTCCTAAAACGAAAATAACGAAATAAATTTCGGATTCATGAGTCTCTTATAAGTCATCAAAATTACGTCAGATATATTTAAGATCTCGCGGTTTTCACTAACCTTACGAGTCTCCATTCGGGTTTTTCCTACCCTGATTAATTATTTATTTGTCAGATACCTATTGTTTCTTTTGAACAATTTAATATTAGGCTATCTGAAATGAAGGATTGGCACTATTGCCTGAAAAGTGGCACAATGGCTACACTAAATCCTTTAGGCATTTCGCCTTTATACTGGCATTTAAAGCCACATTAAAAATCGCGACGTAATGAAAAGATCAACAGATGTAAATTTACTCTTGATAGGATACTCAAAGTCATTAACTAGAGTCACTAACTTTTCAATATTACTTTCTGAGTCTTTTATATTATTACTTGATGACTTTGTTACTAATCTTTACAATTATTTTACTATGAAATATTTCTGTTAAGAAATTCGGACCTGGCAATGCTGTAATTGTTTTTGTTGAAAAATGCTTAGTTAACAATATTTACTTGAACTTAACCTTGATGGTTACGTGAAGTCAACAAAATTATAGTGGTGTAAATAATAATCGAACTGCCCGTTGTTACAAAAATGTTACCCAAGTACAACCAAAATCCTAATACTTAAAAAATATTCAATTTGACAAAATATTTATATTTTAATTGACAAACAAAATCTTTAAAAAAAAAATTGAAGACTATGATGTTCTGGCCTGGATGTGTAGTTTTGCCAAAAGAAGGATTGGTTTTTCTTACTTGGGGAGTGAGCCTTAGTCGAGAAGTCTGCGTCGATTTGGGGAGAGTATGTCCTTGTCCCTCTGCGTAAAGTCGCCTTTCTCACGATGTTATTTGGTATGCCGCCACCTTTAATGCCTCTGATACTTCGTGCCAGTCCTGATCCTGCTGGTTTTCAGCTGTTGCTGCAGCGCCGGATGCAAAATTTCTGCTACTCAGCTTCTTGCTCGACACTCACAGCACACTCAACACTGCACTTCACCACGAGGTAAAACCACCGCTTGACACCATGAAATGATATGAGTTGTTGTTGGGGTGTTGATTGGATTGGGTTGGGTTCCAAATGTAGATTGATTCACTCTCCAAGGGGTGCTAGATCCTTCCAACCTATTCTTGGTGTCGTGGGCAGAGCTTATAGTTTATAATAGAAAATAACAACACTGGTATGAGTCTCCTCAGAACCGTGAGCACTTTATATTGGTATAGGCTGAAAGAGTATTTACGCAAAGTAGAATACAAACACTGAATCTAATTTTGACTTTAACTTTATTAATCTTTAATAACTTCACATCACAAACAAGCATAGATTCGTGCTAGACATACTCTCTTTAAGACATTATTAAACTGGATTCTCTCCTAAGACCACACTCTGGCTAGACTTCTGCCTAAGGCATCACTGCCTTTGCTGGACGATAACTACTCTATTTATTTAGTATAGGACGTGACATATGTGTACTTCCGCATTCGTGCGCTGGCCTTGCACTTTGATTATTTATTAAACCCGCACGAAATGCATTGTTACACAATAATTCTGCCGAAATCACCTTGACTGCGCAGAATTAAATAACATTGCAGTGCAATATGATGAGCTTGCAAGCGATGTAGCGGCGTGTTAAAACAATTATTATTGTTAATTACAGGTCGCTAAATTTGACTTTGAATTCTAACGTGAAGAAATTAACGCTCATATTTAACACTTTTGACTCAAAAACTAATATCATCATATGCGGTGACCTGAATGTAGATTTTTTAAAAGATTCTAATGATAAAAGTGCGCTAATTAATTCTGCTTCCACTTTCGGACTGGAACATAAATTGATGAAATCAACCCATGTCAACATGAACCCTAAAACTCGTGTGGATAATACATTTATTAGGTGTACAACTTTGCTTCCGCCGTTTTCGATATGTGGCTGTACCGGCTGAGGCTGGTTGAACTACATAGATGATAATGCCTGTAAAGTGAGTGTGAACAGTGCCTAACGGATTGTCATCTCCGTTTCAGTGATAGTTGTTCTTGTTTTCGTATTATTTACGCTCGAAAATGTCCGTTTATGTGCCCAATTCTCGCCATTTGCGGGAAGTTTTACTTTTCTGTTACAATTCGAAAAAAATGCATCTGAAGCGCACCGAATGCTCTCAGAAACTTAC
This sequence comes from Ctenocephalides felis, assembly GCF_003426905.1. Lineage (NCBI taxonomy): Eukaryota > Metazoa > Arthropoda > Insecta > Siphonaptera > Pulicidae > Ctenocephalides > Ctenocephalides felis. The sequence continues at coordinate 87,712 of NW_020539368.1, forward strand.
GGTGATGCTATTCTGAGTGAAAGAACGTGTCGGGAGTAGTTTCAACGTTTTAAAAATGGTGATTTTGATGCCGAAGACAAACATGGTGGTGAAAGAAAAAAAACCTTCAAAGATGAACAACAAGCTCTCAAAACCGGGTGAAACCATCACAGGAGGTGCCGGAAAGATGGGAGAAAGTTGTCGCTAGCGACGGACAATACTTTGAATAATACATCTGTAAGCACTTTTTTGCAATAAAGCTTTTAATTTTGAAAAAAAAAAAACGGCGGAAGCAAAGTTGTACACCTAATACAAACTTACAATCGCACCAATTCATAATTAATACTTTATCATGTTCTATATCCGACCACGAAGCATATTCATTAATCATGAATATCATAATTTCTTCTACCAACGCAAACTTTCGCATATTAAGGAAAATCAATGAAATAAATATGGAAAAGTTCAAAACGGAACTATCTCAAGTTAATTGGAATTGCCTGAATCAGGGTGAAAATAGCAATAAAAAAATCAATATTTTTCTTAATATTTTGGAACAGATAGCGAACAACGCATTTCCTTACAAACGCATATTGATAAACAAGAACAAAATCTCGGCGCAGTCAGACAATCTACGATATCTTAAAGAACCCGTGGATTTTCTGTATGATGCTTTTAAACAATCACAACGACTTGATCTGGAAGAATCTTTTGAACATTATAAAAAACTATGTAACCATAAGATGGAAATTGAACGTCAACAAGAAATGTAATGAATAAAGTTAAATCAGATAATAAACAAGAAACTATAAGGAAAATAATAAAACAAGGAACAGGTCAAAATATTCAAATAATATTGGAATTGGAACGCTAGCAGCAAAGGAATTTAACTATTTTTTTAGGAATGTAGCTGTGTCAATCTAACGAAAAACTTGCTCGACACAGCGACTAGGCCTGAAACTTATTTAGCTAAGGTACATGTCAATGGGCGTAGTATTTTCCTGGGGCCAACATCTCCAGAGAAATTGTTACAGCGATTAAACGGAAGAAACGTAAGACGCCAAAATGATCAAACCAGTAGCCGAGTATATAGCTTTGTGGCTCTGTGAAATCGTGAACGTGTATTCGCCATGGGGAACCTTTTTGCCATTAGAGGCCATACTTAAATTACGCAGCAATAAAAGAGGCCGCATAAGCTGATTGACTTAAAAAAGTGACTTATGTGAAATTATTATAGTTTTTTTATAGTTTCCACAATTTATTGCATTATATAGAAAAAAGAAAATAAAATACTTCAAAATATTAAATATAATATAACGTGTAATAATAATATTATAAAATAATATAATAATATTACAAAAAATACAATAAAAAAATATTTTTTTAAACACTAAGTTAGTGACTTATTTGGCTTTGTATTTTGCTTGACAGTAATTGTATATTTGGATCAAGCTTTGTAACACACAGCTTTAGTTGATCCTCTAAATGAGCATCTGTAATTTGCGTTCGTAAATTTGTTTTTATTTTTGACATAAGGAAAAATGTTGCCTCGTAGCAATAGGTACTTCCGAAGCAGAAAAAGTAACCGGTGTGGATATTCAATAGCATTTTTCCAGATTTCTATGGGATCCTTTTTGGGGTTAAAAAGAGATTTGATGATATAGTGCAGTAAACGGAGAGGAAAAAAGAGTATAACCTCTGAATTTTTTTTACTGTGCTCCGAATTGAATGAGATTTTGGAATTAGGTTCATCTTACGCTCAAGTTCAAAAGTGAAAACAATTCGGGTTGCGCCATCACCCCCCGGGGGGATAGCACCCCTTCTCAATTGTGTAATTACATTTTTTCAAAATAACATCGGAAATCGATAGAAGAACTAATTATAATAAAAAATGTCTTCTACAGTTTTGAAAAAAAACTAATACTTTTCAAGTTACAGGCCACTAAATATTTATATATTTTTGGCGTTTTTCTTCGCTTTTTTGCAAATATCTTCTAAAATATACATTTTAACGAAAATCATGTAATGAACAAAATAATGTCAATAAAAATCTTAATAAATCGGTATTACATAAAGTGTTCTAGGAAAAATATTAAGCTAGATTTGAAAGAGAAAAGTCGTTTTTTATTTCGTTCAAGATTTAATTGCTGTATTTAAAGCCATCTAGTGTCGAGGTTTTGCATTTTATGCATTTCGGTGAAATTGGGTTTTATAGTGCTCAACAAAAGCTTTAAAATGAGTGCTGTTACAATTTTTTTGCGTGTAAAATGAGTGAGCTGTCATGCGAATTAAGAAGCATATACGAAGTTTTTTTCTTTTAAATCATATGGTTTAATGAGCGCCATTTCCACCAGAATTAAAGTAATTCACATTCCATCTAGAATTCACTTCATTATAGACATCTTGATGGATTCTACCAGATTCACTACTTTAGTACAAACTATTTTCAGAAAACTCACGATTTTATAAACACTTTTTTTCCAATTTGTTTAAAATCGAAAATGGATAGTGCCGATAATTACAGAAAATTTATTCATTACTTGCAAGAACGCAACACAGTAAATCACACATATCAAATAAAGTCAGAAAGATCGTATCGAGTGGTTTTAAAATACATGCATCATAGTACAGATATAAATGAAATTAAAACAGCGATTGAAAAAGCAGGAATACATAAAGTGCGTAACATATTAAATGTTTTGCAACCTAAAACAAAACAACCACTTAATATGCTCTACGTGGATCTCGAACCAAACGTAAAAATAACGCTTCAATTTTCAAAATAAATAGGTTATTAAATCAAGTTATACATTTTGAAGCTCCATTTAAAAATTCAAACATTATCCAATGCGCAAGATGCCAATTGCACGGTCACTCAAAACGATACTGCAACCGGCCATTTGTATGTCTTAACGTGCGTCCACACCTAGCGAACGAGCCCGAACGAACATGGATTTTGATATGCGCGTGGGTCGTTTTTGTTAGAAATTTTTAATCTGCGCATATTATTCATCATGTTCGTTCATGTTCGTTCGTTAGGTATGGACGCACCTTTAGATGCGGGGGCCCCCATCCAACACAATTGTGTAAAAAACCCAAAGAAGCGCCTGGTACATGTTACTTTTGCGAAGGACCGCACAACGCAACTTACCGACAATGCTCATATTATCAAGAACTTATCAACAAAAATCATAAAATGGAAACAACAGTTAATAATCGTATAAACGCAAACCCGACCAAACCTAGAAGTCAAAATCATAACATAAACAAACCGGCATACTCATCCGACCATTTGAGCTATGCACAAGCACTACGTCAGCAAGCGTCATACGCCAATGTAAACAATCATTCCAACATGGATGACCAACTATCACAATTCTTATCAGAATTTAAAAAAAATGTTCGATCAAGTCAATAAGTCATGCAACAAAATGGAATGATTTTGAACATGCTTTCAGCAGTAATTAATAAAATAAAATAATGGGACAACTACTGAGAATAGCTTTATAGAATGCAAATGGTCTTCATTCTCACAAAAATGAAATCATATTATTTTTATCAATGAACAAAATTGACATACTATTAATTAGTGAAACACATTTCACTAATTATTCTCATCTCAGAATTCCATAATATAATGTATATCACACACCACATCCAGATGGTTACGCACATGGAGGCAGCGCAATCATTATCAAAACAAGTATTTCACATTACGAATTGCAAAATTTCAACAAAGAGTATTTACAATCAACTCCAGTAAAAGTTAAACTATTACCATATGACTTAGTGATTTCGGCCGTATATTGTCCACCGAGGCATAACTTGAAAGATTTTCATTTTCGAGAATGCTTAGAAACTGCGGGGAAATAGGTTTGTAGTTGGAGGAGACTTCAACAGCAAACACACAAATTGGGAATCACGATTAGTGAATCCCAAGGGAAAAGAATTAGATAAATTAATACAACAACATAAATACACAACTATTTCCACAGAAACACCAACATACTGGCCCACTGATCCAGCAAGAATACCTGACCTCTTGGATTTTTTCATAGTTTCTGGTATTAACAAATCATATATTGAGGTTCAAAATTGTTTCGATTTATCATCTGACCACTCGCCCATAATCGTCATCAATCAATACGACAGTTATACCAACAAATCAAGCTCCAGCGTTGCGTAACAACAATACAAACTGGGAATTTTATAGAAGCATAATTGAAGAAAAAGTTAACTTAAAGGCCAAATTACGAATTCCAAGTGATATTGACAATGAACTTATCAATTTCAAACAAATCATGGAAAATGAGGCCAAATCTTCAACTACAAACAAAAATAGTAGTTATAAAATTCCCAGTATTAGTCTTGAAATAAAAAGATTGATAGCAGCAAAGAGAAAAGCAAGAAGAATATGGCAAAATTCTCATTATCCAACTGATAAAAAAATACTTAATGAATTAAGTAATAAATTGAAAGTCAAAATTAAACAATGGAATGAGAATAGCTTTAACAATTATTTGAAAAAACTCAACAGATTTGATAACTCTGTGTGGAAGCCTATTGCCAACAAGAAAAAACCTATCGTGAATAAATCACCAACTCGGGAAAGCAGTTCTTCAAATTGTTGGGCGAGAAGTGACTCAGAAAAATCCATATTATTCGCAGAATACTTAAACTCAGTTTTTACACCGAATATTTCATTTTCAAATTATAGCTTTCAGTTTTTCAAAAACAATGGACAAGATTTTACAGCTAACAAAACGAAATTCTTTACAGTTAAAAGAATATTCAATGAAATTCAGAGAATAAAAATAAAGAAATCTCCAGGTCCGGATAAAATTACACCTAGAATGCTTAAAGAACTTCCAAGAAAAGGTGTAATTTTTATTACATATATCTTTAATGCAATTTTAAGGATGGATTATTGGCCCTCAACCTTCAAGTTAGCGTCTATCATTATGGTTCCTAAACCAGGAAAAGATTTACATTTAGTACAATCTTATAGGCCTATTAGTCCCCTACCAATTTTGTCTAAGATTTTTGAAAAAATTATTCTGGAAGATATAAACAAAGAAGTCAGTCTGCTACCAGATCATCAGTTTGGTTTCAGAAAAGGACATTCTACTATACAACAATGTCACAGACTAGTGGATTCAATTACTAAGACTTTTGAGAAGAAAAAATATTGTTCAGCCGCTTTTCTTGACGTAAGTCCAAGCATTTGACAAGGTATGGCATGAAGGACTTCTTCACAAAATTAAAACATTACTTCCGTTATATTATAAGTTTTTTGAATTGTACTTAGAGAATAGGAAATTTCAAATAAAAATAGGTAGTGATTACACAGAACCAAAAATTATGAAGGCTGGGGTACCACAGGGAAGCGTGTTGAGACCATTTCTTTATTTTATATTCACATATGATTTTCCGACCAGGTGGCAAACAACAACTGCCACATTTGCAGATGACATTGCTGTTCTTGCAGTCAATGATATTCCAAACATCTCGTCTTTGAAGCTTCCACAGCACCTAAATCAAATTGAAGAATGGGTAATAACTGGAAAATAAAAATAAATTCTACAAAATCTCACCACATTTCTTTTACCATACGGAAAGAAACCTGCCCACCTGTATCAATGAATGGAGAGCAGCTGCCACAAAATAACACAGTTAGATTCTTAGGCATGCACTTAGATCGAAGACTGACATGGAAACATCACATAAAAACTAAAATACAACAAATTAAGCTAAAAACTAAAGATTTATTTTGGCTCATAGAAAAAAACTCTGTACTATCACTGGACAATAAGGTTTTAATATATAAAACCATTATTAAGCCAATTTGGACCTATGGCATTGAACTATGGAGATGTGCCAGTAAATCTAACATTGTCATGATGCAAAGAATTCAGTCCAAGACTCTTCGTGAAATATGTAATGCTCCTTGGTATGTTTCGAACTATACTATTCACAACGATCTGAACATACCTTATATTAAAGATGTTATCAAGGACAAAAGCATCACTCAAAATTGAAAACCACCCTAACAGACTATTGCAACCGCTTCTACGTGCGCCAACAAGGAGAAGACTTAAAAGAAACTGGCCCATAGATCTACTCGAGTAGATTTATTATCTTTAAGTGGTCACTCAATGGAGTGATCCTGATACTATTATTTTATTATTAATATTATTATTATTATTATTATTATTATTACTATTATTATTATTATTACTATCATTATTATTATTACTATTATTATTATTATTATTATACTTATTATTATCATTATTATTATCATTATTATTTATATTATTATTTCATTTATTATATACATATATATATATTTTGTTGTTAAACCATAGCAGAATAGCTTATAAAATTTTATGTAATTTTGATTGCTGTTTATTAATTAATAAAAAAAAAATTAAATTTGAAATATTTATTTTCCGCATAAGAGTCTTTAGTTGACCTCGAGCAGCCGACCCAAAAGGATCGAAGCTGAAATTGAATAGTGCACAATAGTGTTACGTAAACAACATGTGTGAATATTAATCACCAAATATTCAGTGTAGTGATACAGTGTTTCGTACAACAAATGCCCATTTTAGGGGGGGGGGCATATAATTGTAAATAAAAGAATAATTTTATTATAAATATGCAAAATCAAGAAAATATAACTAATTCTAACCCTCCGTTTGTTGAAACTATCAACATTGTTCATGATACGTCGACGATGGACAATGAATATATTAAACAAGTAATCAACAATCAGAAAACTAATAGTTTAATTAATGGAAAAAATCAATCAGATGATACGATTATGGACGAAATAGTTCCGTATAAACATTATGACTTACAAACTATGTACATCTATCATATTGATAACAATACATTAAATTAAATTATGTTTGTAAATTCTATACACATTATACTTATATACATTAAAGATTTCAAAATAGGCTAAATTTAAATTTAAATTTTGGTAAAAAATGTCAACAAAAAACCAACTCTTTATAATATTAAGGACAAACACGAACACAAAAGTTAATAAATAACTATGTCACAATAATAAAATAAAAACAATATTTCTTTCATAGCTAAGTAATATTAATTATTTCTTTGACTATTATCTATTGAGTTATTAATGGACAAACTGATAATACCGAGAAAACTACAAGGTCACCTCCTATATTTCTATACAACGTAAATAATTTTTCTGAATGGTATCTGATATTAATAGTGTAATAAACAGTGAACAATATTATACAAAATCAATGTCGGACGATACAGTGAAAATAAATGTTCAACAGCCCGAGCAATATAAGCTGCTTGTAAACTTTTTCAAATCAAAAAGTACTGTTTATCATACTTATCAACTTAAAAATGAAAGAGCATACAGAGTGGTTCTCAAAAATATCCATCATACATACGATATAAACGTAATAAAAACGGAACTAAAGAAAAAAAATCGCAAGGTCAGAAATATAATAAATATGAGATCGTATATAACCAAAAGGCCACTCAACATGTTTTTTGTTGATTTGGAACCCTTTGATAATGATAAGGAAATTTACATTATCACGAAATTATTGAACCATATTGTAGTCATTGAAGGGCCCAAAAAGATAAAAGGATTAATACAATGCCTAAGGTGCCAAAATTATGGTCATTGCAAAACATATTGCAATCGACCATTTGCTTGTGTCAAATGTGGAGAAAATCATAACTCAAAGATTTGCAAAAAACCAAAAAGTACGTGCGTACGCTACGTGCGCACTTTATGGTAAAGATCACCCCTCAAATTACAGAGGTTGCAAACAATACAAGGCCGCGTACTCCACTGCATACAAGAAAATATATACAAAAAAAAATCAGATGGAAATATTCACGATCTAAACACAAGTCGTCAAAATACTAACATCAGAAACACAAATCATATGAGCTACTCGGAAGTCGTCCGAAACCAACAAAGAAACGCAACCAGCGGGCCCGAAACAAGTACGATACTGCAGGACTTCTTGAACAGTTTCAGAGATATGTTTAAACAACTCATGGAACAAAATAATATGATCATGCTCACTATTTTGGTAAAGAAATAATGGCTAACTCACTGCGGATTGCTGGATGGAATGCAAATGACATTCTAAATCATCTAAATGAATTAATTATGTCCCTTCAAATACAAATGATTGACATCTTATTAATAAGCAAAACTCATCTCACTACGTCTTTATACGCAAAAATTCCATTTTACAACGATTATGGTACTAATCATCCTGACAACACAACGCACGCTGGGGCTGGTATTCTAATAAAATCATCAATAGAACAGTATGAGATAGCGAAATATCAACGAAACCATATAAAGGCAACATCAGTTATAATATGATTGTTTCAGCCATCTATTGCCCTCTTTGATATAATCTAAAGAAAAACGATTATAAAGAATATTTTGAAACACTAGGAAATAAATTCATAGTTGGTGGTGACTTCGACTCTAAAAATAAAATATGGGGCTCAAGACTTACGACTACAAAAGGTAAACAACTGGCAGAGTTAATATATGAGAAAAACTATACCATCATTAACTGGGAGTCCCACCTACTGGCCAACAGACATACAGAAGATACCGGATCTGCTAGATTTTTTTATAACAAAAAATATTTCAAGCAATTATATTGAAATAGAATGTAATGAAGACTTATCTTCGGATCACATGCCCATAATTCGGACCCTAAGTACTAATGTAATAAAACAGACCGTACAACGCAAACTGTACATCCACAAAACGAATTGGGAGTGTTTCAGAAATGTAATTGATTCAAAAATCAACCTTAAAGTAAGAATTAAAAATGAAAACGATCTCGACGAAATAACGGAACAGTTTATAGGTACTCTTCAACAAGCTGCTAGGGTTGCCACACCAGAACTAGCGCAACATAAACTGGAAATCAACATACCAATGGAAATTAGGAAGCTTATAAAGGAAAAAAGGAAGGCAAGAAATGTTAGACAAAGAAGTCATAACCAGCACGACAAAACAATATACAATAATTTGGCAAGAAAACGTGAATTAAAACAGTGGAGATAAATTGGCATAATGAACTATATTACTAATCTCAACAAGTATGATAACACGATTTGGAAACCAATTAAAAAAACTAGAAGACCTATAACAACTAACTCGGCAATAAGATTAGATTCGGAAGGACCATGGACTAGGAGTGATCAAGAAAACGGCGAATATGTTTGCGGAATATCTAAGAAACGTATTTACTCCAAATGAAAATAGTAAACAACCGCGAGTATCTGATGAAATTAATGAGATTAAAGGCACTACTAAAACAGGTTACACCGAAGAAATTAAGAGACAAATTTCATTCTTAAATAACAAGAAATGTCCAGGAATTGATCTATTGGATGCTAAAATTTTGAAAAAACTGCCAAGAAAATGACTAATAATGCTGACTTATATATTCAATGGAGTGCAACGTTTGGGATATTGGCCAAAAGACCTAAAGAACTCTGAAGTAATAATGTTACAAAAACAAGGTAAACCTAGTCATATGGCTAATTCATACAGACCAATTAGTCTTCAACCGGTTATATCTAAACTATTGGAAAAAATATTACTAGTAAGAATACAAGAAAATCTTACCTCATAGAATAACTCAACAGGCTCAAAGCTTTTATAGACAGTGAGTATTGCTCTGCGGTATTCATCGACGTAAAACAAGCATTTGATAGAGTGTGGCATGATAGGTTGATAGCCAAAATTAAAAACTGCTTACCAAATCAATTATATAAAACACTGAAGTCATTCTTGACTGGTAGATACTTCATGACAAGAGTAAGAGATGCAGTATCAGATTTTCACCCAATAAAATCGGGAGTACCACAGGGTAGTGTATTAGGATCAGTTTTATTAACAATATATACACACGACTTACCAACACAATCACGGGTAAATTCGCGGATAATACAATGATCATGGCAACACATCAAGATCCAGTAATCGCATCTTTAAACTTACAAGAACATCTATTCGCACTTGAAGAATGGCTCAAAGAATGGAAAGTAAGTATAAATGAAGACAAATCAAAACATATCACGTTTACAACGAGAACTCAAAACTGTGAGGTACCAGCATTAATTATTTAGGACTGCATCTAGACCGTAGACTCACATGGGGTCTCCATATCAAACAAAAAAGCAAACAAACGATGAAAAAATTCAAACAACTATACTGGCTAATTGGCAGAAAATCGAAAATGTCATACGCAAACAAGACTTTAATATACAAAACCCATACGGGAAAGTACCACGGGCCCAGGCTTGGTCCAGGCTTGGTCCAGGCTTGGCCCAACTATGTACAACTCTGGTAAGCCAAGCTTGGCCCAGCATTGGCAGAAATCTGGAGTGATAACGATGGGCCAGGCTTAGTTGCCAGGACTGGGCCAGGGTTGATTGCCATGATTGAGCCAGGCTTGGACTAGGTTCGATCACCATAACTGAGCCAGGCTTGGGCCAAGCGTGATTGTCAGGACTGGGCCAGGCTTCATTGCCATGACTGAGCTGGGCTTGAGCCAAGCTTGATTGCCATTTTTTCTAAGGTGTGCCAAAATGCATTAATAGTACGTGTATAATTACTTCCGCTGAGCACGTCCACCTTCTCTGTCTTTTGCTCCGCACAGAAAAGCACTAACGGAAGAAATCACCGCAATTTTTTCTGGTGAAGATTTGTATTTCGTCGTAATGAATTCTGAAACAATAATAAACAATAATAATAATGATAATAATACTAAAAATAATTAATATAAATAAATATTTGAATAAAACAATGACTTACCCTCCATAATTTTGTAACTTTCAGTTTCTCTAAAACTTTTTTTCCCTCGCATTTTACTTTACGTTCACACCCGCTATATCCTCGCTGAACTTCTTTTTTTTTAAATTTTCTCCATTATTTTGTGGACATCTTCTACATACTTAGTACAATCCGCCGAAACCATTTGAAATACGTCGGTCTATAAGAATAAATCTTTATTAAATTATAATTCATATTTGTAAATGATATTTATATCATTTTTTGTTTTAAATTTTAAGTAATAATTTAATGACTTGTGAATATTTTATTTGTAGAATATATCTAAATAATTTATAAATACCAACGCATTTCGTTTTTCCTCGTCTTCTTTCAAGGAGTTCTCGAAGGCTAGAAACAGGGCAAGACATCGCCGATGATACTCCATGCTCTTTGCTTGTTTGGGACATCTCCTGTCTGCTGTACAATTTCTAACATTTTTTTGAATTCCTGTGCGATGGTATAATTCAAGCTTTTTTTTAATTTCGTCATTTTGAGATGATATGTATTTTGTAAAAATAGCGCCAGTTGCTCATAGTTTTGGATATCTAAAAATTGTACAATAAACTAGTTGGTATTGGTATTTTGCCTTGAGGCAAGTTACATAAACTTCCCGACATATGTAAATAATCGACTTAATCAATAAAAAAATTGATTTATGAATTATTAAAAGTATTCCGAGTGGATTTATAACATATAATTGAAAACGAACGAACACGTTAACTCGGAGTATTTTCAAAAAACAATATTTTTTATAATCGAACCAGTTTCCGTGGGACTTTAATGGTTTAGTATGATCATTAAGTCCAAGTACTCTATCGTTATACCAAGTAAATCGTCTAATTTTAATTATAACAAATGTAAAAAAAAACTATTTTCTCAAATTTTGATGAATTTTCAAAATTAAACTACTTGGCGTAATACCGCAATATTTCAGTAAGTTCTATAAAACTATGATATATATCACCAAAAAAAGTTCCACAGAAATCGGCTTAATTTTTTTTTCAACAGTTAGATCGGTAGATTTTCACCTAAAACTAATCGGTCTCATTCCCAACTAATATCTTTCGAACAGTTTTTGATTTTTTAAAATCGAATCGGTAGTATGAACTTAAATGTGGACGAAAAGTTTAACACATTTTTTCAAATTACAAAGATACGGCAGATCGTCGCACAAAACTGACAAACGATAGTCCTCATCGAGGTACATCAAATGGCTTTTGAATATCTGAAATCGGTTCAGGCGTTTTCGAGCAAAAGTCGATAAAAGGTCTAATTTTGACAAATGCCAAAAAAAGACGAAACGTTGAACACTTTTTTCCAAATTGCACAGAAACGGCTCGGATTTTCAAAATTAAACGGATAAAGATAAATTCGGAACAAATTTATCTTTAAATTCCATAATCGAATAAACAGCTATATCTTCGAGTGATTCTATAGGATAAACGAAAGGGCTACATATCGTGTTACAATAAATAGAATTGAACTGATAGATGATGATGTTTGTTTCATCTTATGTAAAAATGCAACAGTTTTTAAGTGATATTTGTGCCAAAATATTTTATATCATACAGATTACCCCTGCGTAATCTTTATTTTTTTCTAACTTTATACATAATAATTATGATAATTACTAAATATTTTAGCTTCTTATTACAATTATAAAATATTATTTTTCGAGAACTTTTCGAAGTTTGAAAATACTATAGAAGCATCACATTGTTTTAAATAACAATACTCAACATTTATAGTAACTTAATATTTATCTCGACAAAGATTCCGATCTTAAATTAGTATAGAAAAAAATTTTTTTTTAAATATTGGAGATTATGCTAATTTAACACATCGGATACAGACCATACAGTTTATCATAATAATGTAATATGATCTTTTATGAGTTTTTGGTCTTTATTACTCATAAGTTTGTTTTTGGTGAAAAGTACTCAATATACTCGATAGTGATAATGAGTTAATTAAATTCGATATAATTTTGTTAATTTATTATTTAAAAAAATAAATTTATTGTTTTATTTTATTGTTTTTATTGTTTAGTTGAATATAGATGTAGTTGTATATACATTTTTTATATTTGTTTTAGTAACTTTCAATTTTGTTTACGTCTGTTTAAGATAATAAAAATACCGGTAATTAACCGGTATTCCGGTTTTAAAATGAAAAATTACCGATATTGAAATTTTCCATCGGTATTGCATTCCCTAATCGTGATTATGTTATTTTACTTTCAGACAACCTGTGTGAGTAAATAAAATTTTACTTTTAGTGTATGAGTAAGAATAATTTTATTTTTAATTTTAATTTTAGAATATTATAATATTTTTAACTTCCCGTAGGGATAGTTATAGTAATCGCAAAAAAATCGAGAATGAAAATTTTTATATATCTTTGCGTTTCAGAGGTTTCTGAACATTTTGGCATACCTTAGAAAAAATGGATGTATGTGTGTGTGTGTGTGTGTGTGTGTGTGTATGTATGTATGTATGTGCGTGTGTGTATGTATGTGCGGATACAAATTTTCGTCGACGATTTCGGGAACACGGATCAACCGATTTGAATAATTCAAAAAACATTCGATTCGTATTGATAAGGAGACGTGCTGATTAGTTTTTGGCAAAGACAGGTCTAGCCGTTCCAAAGATACGGGGCAAAAAGTGCCGAAAACGGTAACTCAGTTTTTAAGAGAACGGAGTGTCCAATTTGAGTAAGTCAAAAAACATTTTACTTGTATTGACAAGATGAAGAATTGACCAAATTTTCATAAAGGCAGGTCTAGCGGTTTCGGAGATCTAATGAAAAAAGTAAAAAAAAAATGCCATTTGGCGGTCAAAAATGATCATTAGACATATGCACATCAAATTATCAGATATTTTATAGAGATTTTAACAATAAGTATGAATTTTGTTTACATTCCTATGGGTTCCGTACCAATGTTTACGCGTTAGACGGCGACGCGGCGCTTACGCGCTTTGATATTTCGTCTTTATGCAGTTAAAGCAGTACGATTGCTTTGAAAAAAGGTCAGATCTTCCAAAATATGTCAAAATAAAGAAAACATTTTTTTTTTTCAAAAAAAAAAGAAATTTAAATTTTTTTTTTTTTTTAAAAATTTTTTTTTCAAAAAAAAGTAATTTTTTGTCCAATTTATAGTTTCTCAAAAATCTTATTTTTTCGAAGTAAATTTTTTTCAAAAATGTTAATCGTTTTTAAAAAAAAATAATTTTTGGTACGGGAAGTTTCAGCAATTTGCCTTAAGGCACGATGCCTTAATTGCCTTAAGACAGAATTCCACTTACAGCTAGTTATCACAACAATTTATACTAATCACACGTAATTTCAAAAGCTTGAATGATATTTCAATTGATATCTGAATCATATGATATCTAATACTGTAAAAAATAAGAAATACCTTTGGATTCCGTTGTACTATCAACTGCAGCTTTTGCACCAATTTCAACTTCACCTTCAGAGAGTTCTGAATTATTAACTTCCCGTAGGGCAAGTTATAGTAATCGCAAAAAAATCGAAAATGAAAATTTTTATATATCATTACGTTTCAGAGGTTTCTGAACATTTTGGCATACCTTAGAAAAAATGGATGTATGTGTGTGTGTGTGTGTGTGTGTGTATGTGTGTGTGTATGTATGTATGTATGTGTGTGTATGTATGTGCGGATACAAATTTTCGTCGACGATTTCGGGAACACGGATCAACCGATTTGAATAATTCAAAAAACATTCGATCCGTATTGATAAGGAGACGTGCTGATTAGTTTTTGGCAAAGGCAGGTCAAGCCGTTCCGAAGATACGGGGCAAAAAGTTCCGAAAACGGTAACTCAGTTTTTAAGAGAACGGAGCATCCGATTTTAATAATTCAAAAAACATTTTATTTGTATTGACAAGATGAAGAATCGATACAACTTTCATGAAGGTAGGTCCAGCGGTTTCGGAGATATAGAGGAAAAAGTAAAAAAATGAGCCATTTGGCGGTCAAAAATGATCATTAGACATATGCACATCAAATTATCAGACATTTTATAGAGATTTTAACAATAAGTATACATTTTGTTAACATTCCTATCGGTTCCGTACCAATGCTTATGCGTTAGACAGCGACGCGGCGCTTACGCGCTTTATATTTTGTCCCTATGTAGTTAAAGCAGTATGATTGCTTTGAAAAAAAAGTTCAGATCTTCCACAATATATCAAAATAAAGAAAAAAAAAATTTTCCAAAAAAAAAAAAAAAATTTTTTTTAAAAAATATTTTTAAAAAAAATTTTTTTTTCAAAAAAAACTAATTTTTTGTCCAATTTATAGTTTCTCAAAAATCTTATTTTTTCAAAGTAATTTTTTTTCAAAAATGTTAATCGTTTTAAAAAAAATAATAATTTTTGGTACGGGAAGTTCCAGCAATTTGCCTTAAGGCACGATGCCCTAATTGCCTTAAGATAGAATTCCACTTACAGCTAGTTTAAATCATTATTGTTGTTGTTCAAAGGCCGTTTTTGCGATAACAAGTGAGAGACATTTTTATAATTTAATAAAACAGGCTCACTATCTTTTTCGGTATTTGATTCATTATCAGTGGTCTGTATATAATTTGTTTTAAGTGATCTTTTTAAACGACGTAATCCTTGGGCATAATCCTCTGAAACGTCAATAAATTATATTTCAACAACATTTAGCACAATTATTTTTATTGTAAAAATAATTGTGCAAAATTTATTTCGAGAGATAATACTATGATTAAAGTATTTGATGTACATAAATATTCGCTAGCTTTGCTAATAATTTTGATTGGATACTTTATCCATGTCTCCTCGTCAGGTATTACATCAAGTTCCACCCACTTCATCACCTTATTCTGATCTTTTTTGGCGGCCATAAGCACTTAGAATTATCCTCATCAAGCCAACTAATTGAAACTAACTCTACGATTTTTTATTGTTTTTAGTTTCATCAAATTCCACCGCTGCATACAATTTAATATTTCCCGTCATTTTCAAAATTTATAATACAATAACACAATAACACAATAATAAAAAAATAATCACTTAAGCACGTTGCACTACGACCCATCTTATAAAACTCAAATAACTGACTGATGCGCGCATGAGAGCGCAATAAATTTAAACATGTAATAAAGCTATTGCAAACTTTGTATTATTAATGTTCAATAATATACATTTAGGTTTCACACAAGTGAGGTTTAACAATATTTTATGTTTTTTCCAAGAAGTAACTTCTGTTAAACCTACATCAATTGATGTTGTTGGATAATCGAATACTTCTCTACTTTTACTTTCCACTATACCATATAAATAAATTATCAATTATTTCTTGAGTAACGTACTTTTCTTGTATATTTAATATATTATTGATTACAAATATTTTATCATCTTTCAATTGAATTATATTGTCTGGATGTTTACAAGTAAGAGTGATACCACGTAGTTTAACTTTTTCTACCATTATATATTGCTTTTCATGTAAATCAATAGTCTCGAAGGTATGTCCATAAATGCACTCACATAAGTTGTTTTTTTTTAATTATTTTTATTTGATCAGCCGTTTCTAATTCATAATTTGAGTCAGTGGTTTATAAAGTGATTTAACCAAATGTTTGATTTGAAATTTCGCTTAGAGGCACTTGCAAATGACGGACATCGTCTGAAATATGTATTAAATTGTGCATATTTAAAACTTGCGCATCTTCACCGTATTCAGATGGCAACAAAGTAAAAAACAGTTTTGGTTGATCTTGAGCGTATTCAACGTATTTTACTGCATTCAAATCATCATTTAAAATCTACACGCGACAAATAATAATAAGAAATGGCGATATTTATTTTGAGATAACACGTCTTTGAAAACGATTGGTCCGATATAAAGTAAAACTAGCTGTAAGTGGAATTCTGTCTTAAGGCAATTAGGGCATCGTGCCTTAAGGCAAATTGCTGAAACTTCCCGTACCAAAAATTATTTTTTTTTAAAAACGATTAACATTTTTGAAAAAAATTTACTTCGAAAAAATAAGATGGACAAATTGGACAAAAAATTACTTTTTTTTGAAAAAAAAATTTTTTTAAAAAAAAAATTTAAATTTCTTTTTTTTTTGAAAAAAAAATGTTTTCTTTATTTTGACATATTTTGGAAGATCTGACCTTTTTTTCAAAGCAATCGTACTGCTTTAACTGCATAAAGACGAAATATCAAAGCGCGTAAGCGCCGCGTCGCCGTCTAACGCGTAAACATTGGTAAGGAAACCCATAGGAATGTAAACAAAATTCATACTTATTGTTAAAATCTCTATAAAATATCTGATAATTTGATGTGCATATGTCTAATGATCATTTTTGACCGCCAAATGGCATTTTTTTTTTACTTTTTCATTAGATCTCCGAAACCGCTAGACCTGCCTTCATGAAAATTTGGTCAATTCTTCATCTTGTCAATACAAGTAAAACGTTTTTTGACTTATTCAAATTGGACACTCCGTTCTCTTAAAAACTGAGTTACCGTTTTCGGCACTTTTTGCCCCGTATCTTTGGAACGGCTAGACCTGTCTTTGCCAAAAACTAATCAGCACGTCTCCTTATCAATACGAATCGAATGTTTTTTGAATTATTCAAATCGGTTGATCCGTGTTCCCGAAATCGTCGACGAAAATTTGTATCCGCACATACATACACACACGCACATACATACATACATACACACACACACACACACACACACACACACATACATCCATTTTTTCTAAGGTATGCCAAAATGTTCAGAAACCTCTGAAACGCAAAGATATATAAAAATTTTCATTTTCGATTTTTTTGCGATTACTATAACTATCCCTACGGGAAGTTAAAAATCGAAATTGAGTAGCTTTCCATTTAGTAACTTGATCAATATCATACAGTTTTCTCTCAAACTCAACCGGAACATGTGATGCTATAGATTGCATAATATTCTTCAACTGGTTGACTTTAGGTTTTTTCAGCCGAGCATTGTGTTTTTTACTACTAACAATTTTTCCAATATATTTTTCATTACTCCAAGGTAAGGTAAATGCATGGAATCAAGGACGACATCATGCATGGATAGGATCAAACTCTTTAATTTTTGACAATTTAGTTTTAAAATTCTCTAAATGATGTTGTGGTTGATATTTTCTTATGAAAGATTATTTCGTTCGCAAATCACAGTTTGTATTAGGATAAACACGCTTACGATTTTTTTTGTTATACGCATGCAAAAAAACCCCTGGATTTTTTATTGCTTTAATAAAAGCTCTCGCCGGAGAGTCGGCAACAATACAAAATATTTTGAACGAATATTTAATCTCATTTAAAATGATTCCTTCTGAAATGTATTTATTTGCTTCTTTGCAAGATCCTTGAGATAATTTTTTGCAGAATAAGGTTTGGAGTCACCACAATACAATGCGATTGTTGCAGGCTTACTTTCATAATTACGGTGGTAAACTTTTAAAATAATTGGCCATACTTGAATCAAAGAGTTATTATAAATCAAAATTTCATCAATATGAAGCTGAACTGCTATAGTATCTTCCATATATATATATATATATATATATATATATATATATATATATATATAACAGTAAATCCAATAATAAAAACAAAATTCGAAATATTCGAAAATAAAAAATACGATAAACACTTCATATTATTAAAAATAAACAAATACAGAAATTGAAAAAATCTTATACAATTCGAGATAAAAATTATCCATTTCATGTTTCTAAATTTTCGATAGACAAATGGCTAATAAATAAAACCAAATAAAGAATTGCAAAAAACATTACTTACTGAATTATTTATATTATCACTAACACATATTAATATAACTTGTAAAAAATTAATAATTATAGACAAGCACTAACTGTCAGTAATTTCTTTTTTTAAATAAAAAGAATAAAAGATAAAAAAAAAGAATAAAAGATAAAAGTGATTAATAAATAAAATATTATATGGCCAGTGCCAAACAGAATAATATGTTTGTAAGTGTCCGAGATGTCACATCGTATGGTTAAATAAAGATGTTTTGAAAAAAAAATCTTTATCTTTACTTTTACTTTTTTTTTTACTTGATGTTACGCCATAAAAAAATACATAATTAACAGACAAAAATAAGTAAAACAGTGTATATGAAAAGTATATATGAAAAACAACCATAAAATAAACAATGTAAAGAAACTCACCATACAAATAAACTTTGAAAAACAACACAAAAACACAAAATGCACGAAAAATAAATAAAAGTGAAATAAAAAATTGATGAAACGTCGAGTTATGAAAATTTTTAAAAAAATTTGTAAAATTAAAATGAATGATATATTATTATAAAAAAGCTTATTCCAAACGAACATGTTGTTAGTTTGGAAGTTTGTATTACGAGTGTGTACGAGAGTAAAATGTGTGCGAACGTGTTTGCGGAAAATACTGGAAACTGATCGTCATTGGTGAGAGAACGGGATAGAGAGAATTTTGGTGGTTCCATATTACAAAATCCAAAATTCTCTCTATCCCGTTCTATATATATAATATGATATATATATATATATAATATATATATATATATACAGTAAATCCAATAATAAAAAACAAAATTCGAAATATTCGAAAATAAAAAATACGATAAACCCTTTCATATTATTAAAAATAAACAAATACAGAAATTGAAAAATCTTATACAAATTCGAGATAAAAATTATCCATTTCATGTTTCTAAATTTTCGATAGACAAATGGCTAATAAATAAAACCAATATAGTCATTCCAGAAAATATCCAATATTTTAGCACTCGGTCCAAAACTCAATTACGCACCTAGTAAATACAGAAATAATGACTTCATAAAAATTTTAAGTACATAGAATACAATTCAGGAACAAAATTGAAAAATCTTATACAAAATTCGAGATAAAAAATTATCCATTTCATGTTTCTAAATTTTCGATAGACAAATGGCTAATAAATAAAACCAATATAGTCATTCCAGAAAATATCCAATACATTTTAGCACTCGGTCCAAAATTCAATTACGCACCTAGTAAATACAAGAAATAATGATTCATAAAATTTTAAGTAAACATAGAATACAATATCAGGAAACATTGAGACTGACAAGCAAAATCGAATCAGGTCAACTATGTGAAAAAACTAGTTAAACATTTTAAAAAAAGTTGATAAAGAGTTCCAACATATTCATCTTAAAAGACTACACAAAGATTATAGCGGAGACCAAATTATTCATTAAATCTAATAATATAATTGTTTGTCCAGCAGATAAAGGCAATATGACGGTAATCTTGACAAAGAATTTTATACTAACACAACATTACGAATGCTAAAAGATGTTACTACTTACAAATCATTACAAATGATCCAACACAACAGTTTTCTAGACAATCAATTAAATTAATTAATGAATTAAAAAATAAAAAAATTCATTTCTGACAAATTTGCTTATAATTTAAAAGTACAACATCCTATTTCCCCAAAAATGTATTGTCTCCCCAAAGTCCACAAACCTGAATGCTCCTTTAGACCCATTGTATCCTACGTTGGCTCCCCATTCTATAATATCGCTAAACACATTGCTAATATTTTAAAAATGTCACAATTTCCTCTCCTCACTATGTAAAGAACTCTTACCAATTTGTGGATCTAATCAAAGACCGAAACATTACGGACGATCAAATTTTTCTAAGCCTTGATGTAATTAACCTTTTCACATGTGTTCCCCATGATTTAATACTTGATTCAATTGAAAAACGCTGGCCCACTATTTGTAACTACACCGACTTTCCCATAACCACTTTCAAACACATCATTAACACTGTCCTGAATTGCTCTTATTTTAATTGTTTCAATAATTTTTATCTACAAATCAAAGGTACTGCTATGGGTTGCCCATTATCCCCTGGCATTATAGACCTAGTTTTACAAACCCTTGAAATTTCCGTTTTCTCCACATTAAATTTCCAAATATATTTTTACGTTAGATATGTAGATGACACTTTATTTATAATAGACAAAGAACAATCAGATATGATAATCGATACCTTTAACAATTACAATAAGTGCATTCAGTTCACACATGAAACACAAATCGACAACAAATTAAACTTTTTAGACGTGACTGTACACAAAATTGACAACATTATTTGCACAAATTGGTACAGAAAAACTACATGGTCAGGGAGATACCTTCATTACGCGTCATATTGTCCCAAAAATTATAAAGTCAATACAATCATTTCTTTGATAGACCACGCAATCATGTTGTCTCACTCTTCTTTTCATACCCAAAACACAACATTAGTAACTAAAACTTTATTAGAAAACGGATATCCCCTCACCCTCATCAATTCCATTACCAATAAAAGACTTTCCTATCATAAAAGTAACAATTATCAATCCATCTCCAAGTTATTCCAAGACAACAATATTAAACCAACTTTTCACAGCATGCCTTACATTGAAGGCTTATTTGATTATTTTGCCAAATTACTCAAAGAAGAAAATATTTTCATTTCAGGAACAGCTCTATATTTTTTTAAAGAAATGTTTTCAAAAATTAAATCCACCACCCCTCCTAAATTCAATACTAACATAGTTTATTCCATCCCTTGCAAAAATTGTCAAAAACAATACATTGGCCAAACATCACAGTACATTCATAAGAGAATGAGATAACACGAATTAAGCGTCACTCATCATAAAAGCCGAAATTTCCAAAGTACTCTTGTCCAGCATTCCATCGAAAACTCACATAATTTCACCTTTGAACCCAATATTTTATATAGAGAGGATTGTACTTTTAAAAGACTTTTTTCTGAAAGCAGTTTAATCTTTTTGAATTCGTCAAATAGTGTTAATAAAAGATCAGATCACAATATCATTCATGACTCATATTTAAATTTTTTAAACCTGATTAAAAATAATTAATCCTAATAGTTTTTGAATATGTATATATATACTTATATATGTTATAATATATGTACATCCATATATGTGCTTATATGTATGTTTTTGTGTGTACACTATACACATACACTTGCATATATGTTCATGTGTATAATTGTAGATACATTAATATATAGATATGTGCATATGTATGTATGAGTATGTAGGTGTGCATATACATGTGCATGTATATATATATATATATATATATACATAATATTTCTCAACATTTACTAAAGCAATATTTCCTCTTTTTTCGTAAATTACCAAACAAGAGCCATAAAAAATCATTTTTGCCAAGAATTCCGTGCATTGTCCTTTACATCTGGCAGACAGAAATCCATATCAGTGTGTTTAAGTCTTGTGTAGTCGTAACATCTACAAATATCTTCCAAAAAAATCGAGTGTTTTTAACAAAAAATATTAGTGATATGGATATATAAATTATTACAGGTAAATAATTTTTGCTTCTCAATTTTATATGAAACCTTTTTTAGTTAAGTCTTATTACTCTTTACCCCGGTACATAATCCATTCCTTTATTAAAAAATTTTTTTCTAATTAATCTGTATTGACCATCGTTAATTAATGTTAATCAATATTTTAAAAAACATTGTATTTGACAGAATAAACCTGATGATGGAACGTACCTAGTTCCGAAACGTCGTATTAAACATCTTCAAAAAACAAATTGTTTTTTATTATTGGATTTACTGTTCGGAAAAGAAACAATCAATATATTGAAAAAATCCAGGACTTATCTATTGAATATATATATATATATATATATATATATATATATATATATGTTGAAAATGTTTAAATTTGATGTTGAAATGTATGTTAGATTTCTTGGAGGGCGTAACATCAAGTAAAAAAAAAAGTAAAGTAAAGATTTTTTTTCAAAACATCTTTATTTAACCATACGATGTGACATCTCGGACACTTACAAACATATTATTCTGTTTGGCACTGGCCATATAATATTTTATTTATTAATCACTTTTTATCTTTTATTCTTTTTATTTAAAAAAAAAAATTACTGACAGTTAGTGCTTGTCTATAATTATTAATTTTTACAAGTTATATTAATATGTGTTAGTGATAATATAAATAATTCAAGTAAGTAATGTTTTTTGCAATTCTCTTTAGTTAAAACTTTTCTTTTTACTATTGCTTATGTATATTCAAAATGTAACGTTACTTTCTGTTTTTTAAATTGTAGAACCACTGAAGATGACGTAGAATTTTACGTCGAAACGTATGGATAAATAAAGATGTTTAGAAAAAAATCTTTACTTTACTTTTTTTTTTACTTGATGTTACGCCCTCCAAGAAATCTATCATATATATATATATATATATTGTTGATGTTATTGTTATTGTTGATGTTTTCCGATCATATGCTCAATCTCAATCACACTTTTAACACTTCACATCCTGTTATTCTTTACATCGAAAAAAATAGTGACCTTAGAAAATTTGCTGAATCCTTTTTTATTTCATTAAATTCCTCCTCTTGTGTTAACAAACGCAATTCATCCCACCTTTTACATGATAGTTACCAGATAGTTATTGATTTTATTAAAAAAACAAAAAATTAATTTGCTTATTTCTTTTATATTATTTTTATAATTTTGTTTTTTTGTTTTAACTTTTACTTGGTTTGCTTTTTCCTTTTGATCAATCCCAGCTCAACCTCTGTATTCGATGCGTTCTCTTGCAGCGTAGAATTTGTCCTTGATGCGTCCCCTCCCATTCCTATCAACACGCCTATTGAAATAATTCAGTCGAGTCTAGATGCTCGGTATGGGCGTGCTTCTAGCTTCACAATGATGTATTCATAACTTTTAGTAAAATTAGTTTTTAAAAACTTTTAGTTATACATAATTTTTTTTCTAAAAAATGTTTTTTCTATTATGTTATCAAGTTTAATTTTGTAAAATAAATTTTTGTTGAGTGTTTTTGTCCTGTGGTGTGTATAATGTTTCTCTATGCTATAATTAATTTTTATTGTTGTTTATATTAGTTAATAAAATTTTCAAATTGTTGTAGTTGCTGAATGATGACACGCATCTTGTGTCGAAACGTATAAATAAAAGTTTTTATACTTTATACCTTTTTTATTTCGACGAATGGGCTGCCAGTTACTTTGAAATATATATATATATATATATATATATATATATATATATATTGAATGGTAGAGTCTTGGATTTGTGTATATTTTGTAGAGTTTCGAACAAGAATCCAAAAATAATACAAAATAAAAAACAAGAAAAGTTTTTAAAAAAACAATTTCTTTATTTAATTATTTGTTTATTGTCGAAACGTCGACAATAAACAAATAATTAAATAAAGAAATTGTTTTTTTAAAAACTTTTCTTGTTTTTTATTTTGTATTATTTTTGGATTCTTGTTCGAAACTCTAAAAAATATATATATATATATATATATATATATATATATATCAGGAGATATTTTTTCTAGTACATGTTTTATACCAAAATAAATTAATCTTCGTTTTTAATAACTGCTTCGAAGTTTTTGGCAAATCCTCATGTCCTTCTTCTACAATTGTCAATATTACGATGTTGTCAATAATTCTGTTACTACGTTTAATGTCAAAATATTCATATTATCTAATGTTTAACAGCAAAGTTTTTCTCTTAATGTTTTTTTCGTTAGCACTTCTTAACTGTTTTGTTGCAAAGAACTATGTGAAATTTCATCTGAAAGTTTGTCATCATTATAATTGTCCAAAAAATCACTGATGCCACAACTTTACTACTGTCAAAATCACTAGAGACGTTATCCAAGTTACTAAATTCTTGTAGATTACACGAGTCTGTATCACTAAGATCACTATCCTCATTTTCAAAACTAACGTTAGGACTTACTTGATTATCTTTACTTAAAACTTTTCTTTTTTTATTTAACGCGCGCCACCTTTGAACTCTAAGGTACCCATGATTACTTTAAACGGCAATGAATAATAAAAATAACTGACTCAGAAACTAGTAAAAAATATATAAAAAATTGACTAACTAAATAACACACGATGTATAAACAAACTTTACAGACTAATGGCTTCGATCAAAAAGTCAAGTGTGGCTGACGACGGAGCATTATAAACCAAAATAATCGAACCATGCCGTACATAACCGAACGCAGGTCAATCATGGTCTTGAACCAGGTATGTATAGTCATTGAACGGCCAAAAAGCTCATCATCAATGTAATTTTTTATAGCTCAAGTATATATTTCATCACATTATAAAATATTATATGTAATAAAAATAAATATATAATATAGATAATTTCTGTTACAAAGTTGACAATATTCTGAATATGTACAATGTTTGTGGAATATGTAAAACGGTGTATGTACACCGTTTTACATATTCGCTACTCCGTTAGTAATTAATAAAGATTCATCAGTACGATAGAGTTTAGGCATACCTATTAATCGAATTAATTAATTAACTCTATTAATCGAATGTTATAATAACATAATCAAATGCTACTACTGTAGGAAAACAAAAACAATTTTTAAAAAAAACTGAAAGGTCAATGTAATAATAAATGAGCATATATACGGGTTAGCCAGTCGTGGCCCAAGTATGGTTAATCTTTGGAATGTCCAAGGCTGGGTTAGCCAGTCTTGGACAAACATGGATAATCATTGAACGGCCAAGGCTAGGTTGGCCAATCTTGGCCACGTCTGGGTATTCATTAGCGTGGCCAAGGCTGGGTTGCCCAGTCTTGAAACAAGCCTGAATATTCATTAAATGCCAAGGCTGGGTTAGCCAGTCTTGGACCAAACATGGATAATCATTGAACGGCCAAGGCTGGGTTGGCCAGTCGTGGCCCAAGTCTGGGTGAACATTGGCATGGCCAAGGCTGGGTTACCCAGTCTTGAACCAAGCATGGATAATCATTGAACGGCCAAGGCTGGTTTCCCATTACTGGCCCTAGCTTGGCCCCTTCGTCAAGTCTGGGGGTTTCCTACATGGGTTATTAAAGATTGCCGTAGACGTTTATATAATGAACAACAACGTGCTAAAATAAACATAGTAGACAATTCATATGACAATCCTGTCCCAAGTACAAGTAAACCCACTAGTAATAGTAAACCTGAGACGAGTAAAGCTCTAAATTTTAAACCCGCTGAAATTTCTTGTCTAGATAACACTAGAAATAATTTAGCTTTTGTAAATATAGAATGTTTAGATTCAGTTAGCGATAAAATAAATTTATTAGTAGATACAGGGGCAGAGATTAGCTCAATTAAGATTTCAAAAGTTAAAGATAATTTAGATATAAAGCATAGCATAAGTGATAGAATGAAACTCACAGGAGTTTCAGGTGAAGTTATAGATACAATAGGTAGAGCCACAATTAGATTTTGTTTAGGAGATAAAATTATTCGACTTATATATCAGATAGTTAAAGTAAAGATGACCTGCCTATAAAAGGAATTGATTTTTGAAGAAATTTGGGGGTACTATAAACATTCGATATTAAAATTTAGTGATAATACAATAATACCATTGAGCTTTCCAACAATTGAATCAAATCCATGTTCGGGAAGTGTTGTGAAAGTAGCACCTAATATGAATACTGTAGAAATTATAGAAAAATCTGAATTATCAAATCCATGTTCGGAAAGTGTTGCAAAAGTAGCACCTAATAAAAATACTGTAGGAATTATAGAAAAATCAGAATTATCAAATCCATGTTCGGAAAGTGGTTTGAAAGTAGCACCTAATATAAATACTGTGGGAATTATAAAAAAAATCTAAATTATCCAAAGGTGTGTTCCAGTGGCGTAACTAGACCCTCCGGGGCCCGTAGCAAAGTCTTCCGATGGGGCTCTATCGTGGTACTCAATTTTTAATTTATCTAATTTTGTTTAATAAACGTTAATAGTCATTTACACGTTGTTTTACTATTGGCTAAAACAATTGTTAATGAATTTTATCACAATTAGCAAATCAACTTCGACTAATTTATATTTTATAGCTTTAAATTATGAAATTATACAAAAGGCAAAAAAGTCAAGTATTTATTTAGAGATATAATTATAATTTAGTTGTAATAATATGAAAATAACAAAAAATACATAAGACTAAATTTTTCTTGAAAATCAAACATTACATGAAATATTAGTGATTATATTCAACGTTAGAATAAATGGAAATTAAAAAACATATTTTTTTAATAAAAATTTAAAACAAATACCACTTAAATTTAATTATTACATAATCATCCATTAACTATTTTTTTAATTTTATTGATTAAGTAGTGACGTTCGATCTTTATGAAAATATATGATTTAACTAGTTGGTATTAGTATTTTGCCTTGCGGCAAGTTACATGAACTTCACGATACGTATAAATAATCGACTTAATCAATAAAATATAAATTAATTTATGAGTATAATTAAAAGTATTCCGAGTGGATTTATTATACATAATTGAAAACGAACGAACACGTTAACTCGGAGTATTCTCTGAAAGCTTATAAATTTCTGAAAACGATTCAGGTGTTTTTGAGAAAACGTCGATCAAAAGTCTAATTTTGACAAATGCCAAAAGAACGATACTAATTTTTGCAAACTTTGAAGAATTTTTAAAATTAAACGACTTGTAGATCCGTAATATTTTTAGTATGATCTACAAGACTATGATTATGACCGTCAAAAAAAAATCATAAAAATCGGCGTAATTTTTCTTTTTAAACTTTATTAGAAGTAAACGGACGGCCGATCTTCTGCCAAAGGTAATTTAATACTTAAGCTTGTACTCATATTAGTAAATTAAGTATGTTGATTGTAATAACAATTTTATTACAGAAAGAAGCTCTGTTCTGGGAGTCTCATCGAAAACTGGAGTAGAGAACAGAACACATAGTACCATAACCGAAGAGATTGTGTCAATCACAAGTAATGATGATGATTTTAGATTTTTATTAAGTATAAATATTTTATATATTAGTAATTATTTTTATCACAGCTCCTCAAAGCAATAGGGAAAAGGAGGTGTTTGTGGAAGCAGAAAAAGTTCAGGAGCGTGTTGGTGCTGCCAAAGGTAATTTAATACTTAAGTTTGTTCTCATGTTAGTAAATTAAATATGTTGATTGTAATTATAAAAATTTTATTACAGAAATAATCTCTATTATGGTGGATGCATTTTCCACTCTTCAAGTTAACAAGTTTCCATAATATTCAACACAATATACATATTCTAATTTATATTTGTTTTTAGGCACTATTGATCATATTTTGAGAAAAATGATCATCTTAGAGTGGAAAATCAGCGATAAAGACAAGGCTTCGACTCAAGTACCTTCCCTCAAAAAGAAAACAAATGTGTTTGCTAAATTGTTTCCTTTAATGATTGTGGAAGATGTCAAAGCCTTGGAAGAGAAGCTAGCTGAAAAAAAAATCTGAAGAGATAGAAACTGATCTGGTACAAAATATATGAAATTATTTAAAAAAAATGCAATTATTTTAAATCAAAGCATGTTTTTAATTTGCAGGCCTATTTTGTTATCAGGATTGGTGTGCGTGATCCCATAGATCATATTGCCAATGTGTTTCTAAAATGTTTACCTCCTTTGCGTTTTATTATAATAGGGGCCATTTTAGCAGTTTTAAAAAAAAACTAAACGTAATGACTCGACTTAATTATTGGATGTTTCTCGCTTGAGATCCAATTTGAAAAGAAAGAGTTAAAACGGGGTTAAAACTGCGTTTCGATTAATCTACGTCATATTTATTATTTGGTATCGCCGTAAACATAGATAAAAGAAGAGTATAATATAGTATGGCCATAAATGTGTTTATGCACTTGACAATCACTGAATGATGGCGGGACGTTTGAAAGCAAGTGCACAAAAGTTAGATTTCCTTCTACAAATTGATATTAATTTTAGTATTGGATTATTTGAAAATAAAATATGTATTTGAAAATATCTTTTTTATTGTTGTTGCAAAATTGAAACAAATGTTAAATTTATAACACTATAACCAAATGTACGAAATGAAGTTTGCTATGTACGTTGGATGTAGTTATTGAATGAAGTTGTGAAGAGAGAGGTTTTATAAGTAACAACAAGAGAGAAAAAAACATGGCGTGTCGTGCATATATAAATGGGCCTTTTTTTGAAATTCGTTTTATGTTGTTAAAGTTCCGAAGAGGCAGAAGTTCTAGTGTTCATTATATTGTTTCTTACAATCAAATTCGAAGAAAATGGCTCCGTAAGTATATATTTCATTTATGTGCATATTAATTTCTTTATGTTCAAAGGACATTGCTTTTTTTGTAGTATCCTGAAACCATTTGCCGTAGTATATATTATAACCCGTAGCGGTGTAACCGTGTCGACATTTCCGTCGGAGATACCGACCAAATGGTTGATTATTAAAAATTATGACACCGATGATATAAAGAAAGCGTGGTGGCCAAGAAGGCATGTTAAAAATGTTTCGGCGCTGATGAAGCGTCGGACTGACTTCAATAAAAGTGATTGGCAGAGCAGGGAGTGCGATTCTGTGCTTTTTATGGTAAACATTCGAAATAATATTTGTTTCAGATACGTATGAGTCAGCAAGGAGGCATGCTAAAGATATAAAATATACGTCTACTGAAGAGTTGGGAAGAGGATTAAGGAAGAAGAAGAAGAAGGTGCTGGTGAAAGGTGCTCTATCTTCTGATGAACAATCTGATTATGAAGGTACTACACTGACATAATACTCGACTAGTATTGTGAATTTAACAAATTATCCTTTATTTGCAGATCATGCTGATGGGTTTAATTTTAAGTTTTTAAAAGAAAACGCAGGCATACGAATGCCAGGTAAATTAAACTTAGATCTATAGATGTATCTTAATATTCATCATTATTAAGCAATTACTTGGTACTTCTAATAGCTACCTACAACCTGCCTAAGGAAGAAGCAGCTGCGTCAGCTGGGGAGGAAGGAGCCGAGACTACTTGGGGAAGGGTAGCCGCGCCTGCTCAAGAGGCAGCCATGCCTGCAGAGCAGGCAGTAACTCCAGTGGAAACAATTGGCAACACGTCAATTAAAAATGAAAGTTAGTTAAATATTATACATATGATAACATTTATTTTTAATATGCTGCTGTTTTAGAATTTATTAGAACTATATTGGAATCGCAAAGAAGGATAAAGAATGTCATTTCAACTCTAAATGGGCACATGGTTTGCTTGATGCAAGCCATGAAACATGACAAGAATATGATTGTTGATTTTGATGTAAATAATTCAAGTTCTTTTGATTACGTGTTGCAGATAAAATCTCTGGGGGAGCTTAAGTCGCTAGAAGAGCGATTCAAGAGTGATTCTAAGTTATGTGCAGAATTTGTAAGTTGTTCTACTATAAATTTATACCTATATGCACACACTCTCTAATTTTGCATATACATACTAATAATTAATGATTATTTTAGAAAACCTTCATTATAAAACTTGGAGGCAAACCGAAGCAACTGATTAAAAGTTTTTGCAGAAAGTTCATGGTTTGGGTATAAAAATAATGAGGTACTTCACCAAACACAAATTTTAAGATTATTTAGGAGTAATTATCATTGAATCATACATTATCCCATATTATATAAATATAACATTAATATTGATACATTTTAAATAGATGTTCTATTGGGAATCCATCCAAAAGTGACGGAAGAGGGCCTGAAAGCAATAGTTTCAACTTGGTTGAGGTATGCCCGAAAGCGGCACGAGAGATTGATGAATCGGAAGTCAAAAGACATCAATGATGTATTATTAGATTAATTTATTTATAATAAAATTACTCATTTTTTTCTTAATTTGTTCCTATTACTAAAATTTAGTATTAAGTACCTCATATTATGTTATATATAAAACATATATTTAAATATTATGATCAAATAAATATAATTTCATAATAAATGGTCTATCATTAATAAATTAAAAAATTATTAAAGTCTAAATTTATGGATGTATGGATACAGAAAGTAATATTTAATTCATGTACACAATTACGTGGTTTTCATGTTTCATCAATATCAGTTCGACATGCAATTAAACGTGTTACTGAGGTCGCGACAAAAATTGCAAATGTGACATTACTCAGCGTTCAATAAACTTTCTATACAACAAAAATGACTTCGGCGCGGCGATGTCCTAGATCGCAATGCGATGTTGTTTTGATTTTTTTTGTGATTGTGTTTACTGGAAATTTATTTATAATTTTACAACACAGCAAGTTACGCATTGGAAGTCTTTTGCTTGTAACTTATTGTGATAGCTTACATATTAAATAATAGCCGACTTAAATTCATTATTTGTAAAAGATAAAACTTTGAAGACCCATTTTGGTAATATTTTTCAATTTGTTGCTCCATATAATATTGAAGCGAAGACGAAATCAGCGTTTAGTAGAACTGTGTCTTCAGTGGGAAATTAACTATTTAGAATTAGAGGCTCAACCTGGAGAATATTCGGAACAGTACTTTGAGTATTCCGATAAATAGACATTGTGCCAGAGTTCGATTATCTCACGAATGCTGGGACCGAATCCCATCACCTGGTAAGTCTGCATATGAAAATGCAGCATTAGAGTTAAAATTGCCAGAAATTACTCTACCTAACGAGGAAAACCCGCGCGTAGGTCAGAAACCTCGGATCCAACAACAAAAAGTGATGGGTAGGTGCCAAAGAAAATTCAAACTTTGTTTATCCCATTAGATTCAAAATTCAAAGTAATGCAGTTAGCTGAAAAACATCCCAAATAGTCTATCAAAAGCCTACAAAGGTTTAGGGCAACAGCCCTTAAAACAAAGTCAGGATGGAAAAAACGGTAAGGAGACGTTTTAAATGGCGGCTCACTGAACGAAAAAATCGATCGGATTATTAAGTAGACATACAGATTCCAAGAAGTTTGTGCATCGAAAATACCTGTAACCACAAAATTATTACAGCAATGGGCATCCGTGGCAGTACTTCAATTTCAAAGCAACTTTTAATGTCAAAGCATCACAAACTTAGATCGATACTTTTAAATCCAAACATAAAATTGCACAAAGGCGTACTACTCAATATGTTAAATCAAAAAGAGCGTTAGATGTTGATAAAATTTTGGAGGACGCAGGTAAGTTTCAAAAATGTATATGTAATATTTCATTATTACTTTGAAAATGATTTCATTATTAATATTGACCAAACGGGATGCGAATATAAGTTACGCATGCGTACACAGAGCAGTACGCTGTAACTGCGTCTGGAAAGTTGCTGCCAAAAATATTTTTATGTATGCGCGAGTCGAGCGGTCAAATCGAACTAAAAGTTCAAATTGATGTTAAAAAATATGAACACAAATTTAAAAATATTTGGGTAACTTTGTTGAAAAGCGTAAAATGACGAAAGCAAGAAACACCACATCACATGGTAGAATTTAAAAATGTCATGCATATAATGCCAACTTCTCAAATAATACAGCTCTCTGGCCACGATTCAAGCCCAACATTGCTTGCCATAGAGCTGTGGAAAAAATAAAAGAGGTTAGGAGCCCTTTCCCATATTTTCCATTAAAAAAATAGTGGTTTCTTGCGGTGAGTTCAAATTAACATTTTAAATAATCATATGTAATGATCAATTAAATACATAATTTATATGGATGACTATGGCAAAGCTAGAATGCTGCAAAGGGAAGTTCAGATAAGTACCCACATCATATGCCATGTCCACAGCACACAAGCCTTCAGTTGAACTGGACCGCCACGAAACCCTGCTTATGTCATGCGTCCAGAAAATAACGGAACTAAGGGCATTGTTACAGACTGAAAGGCAGAAGAATGAACAGCAGAAATTACACAATCGATCAGGACCAAGGAGTAGTACTCGTACTAGACATAGATCCAGGACACCCTCTCGAGGAGCAGTTTCTTTTTATCACTACAGATTCGATGACAAATCCACAAAGTGTGTGGAACCCTGCATGCTGAAATCTTTAAACAGGCCGGAAAACTGACTTCACCGTCATTAATAAGAGCATGCACTGATGGTGAAATTCTGTTTACTCTGAGCTCCGCTTACACATAGCAGACAGAAAAATTCAATCCAATTATTTATTGATTCGGGTTCAATTTATTCTATATTGCCTGCACAGAAGTTCCCAAATGGTCATGCTAAGGACGAAGTAGTCTTATATGCTTACTCAGAGTTTGGTAAATAAATTCTTAGTAAAATTGATGGTATTATGAGTTTCATTTAAAAAAAAACTCGGGTTCCAGCAAAATATCTACGTATGGCAAAAGGATTCTGGAACTGGATTTATCCCTGCGCAGAAATTTTACCTGGCAATTTGTTGTTGCGGACAATACAGAAAATTGTGACGATCTTTTTAGATTATTGTTCGAAACTAAGGCAACGAAACAGAGTTTGGTAAATAAATACTTGGTAAAATTGATGGTATAATGAGTTTCATTTTTTAAAAAAACTCCGGTTGCTCGCCCGAAAGTTGCAACCGTGTCATTATGTGAAACATTATTAAAAGGAAAGAAGAAATTTTCAATACTGCGTTTTGTACAATTGATAAAGGATAATAATGATGTTCTTGCAATAATAAAATAAGTAAATAATGAAGCTGTTCGCTTGAAATATTTCTATTAATTTTTTTAAACCAATAATGATTTCAAAGATTGTAGCCGAAATTATTTATAATGATATTCGAGTGTCGGAAGCTCTAGTTGGTGATAACTTAGTTTTTATTGTATTATTTAGTTAGGTTTTTATTGTTTTGTTTTGTTAGGTTAGGTTTATTGTATCTTTGTAATTGTAAATTTTATGTTATATTATATAAAATATAACCGCGAAATGCTTAGGTATTTTTATCTTCATGAAAAATAAATATTAATTTAACCTTAATTGCATTTTTAATTCGTTGAGTTTGGAGGTTATGTAGAAACATTGCAATTTTCCACCGATAGTGCAAATATTCATTAATTATTGCATTGAAAAATTGAAAAAAGTGATTAGAATTGCTCTCAAAAACTATCTCAAAAAATATTTAGACAGTCAACATAGTGAAAGTTGTGTTCTGTTATTACGGTCCACAGTTCACTAGAGTCTAGTTGCTAGACAATCCTATTAGTAAGTAAGTCTATGGCATAGGCAGTTTCTCTCTATGATTGAGTTGGCAACACTACTAGAAGGTGACACAAAAAAACTAAAATCCAAATGACGACCGAATTAAAGTAGCAAAGCTTTATTTTGAAAGTTCACACGAATCCACGAGTTTCCGTAACCTACTATAATAATTTAGAAGTTTGTGCAGACATTCAGTTGTTTCTGTAAGAAACTATAATAATTTAGATATTTGTGCCTGTTTGTACCAGAATTCTGATAAAGATATCCCTTTCCACAAAAGATGTCTGGAAAGTTTGAAAATATCAATAAATGCGTCATTCCTACTGAACAAGTAAAACGTGGCGTCAAAAACATTTAAATAATTTAAAATTGGCAAAAATTGACCACAATGTTATTCTCACTGGATCCTCCCTTATTGCAGGAAGGTCAGGCATCCCATTTGGACCAAGTTTCAACCTTTTCATGCTGAAAATTTCGGCACTGGAGGCGATAAAGTAGTAGTAGAAAATGTTTTATATCGTATAAAAATGGCGAATTTTCGAATCAGAAAACTAAAATAGTGGTTATATTGATAGGAACCAACAACACAGAACACAGAAAAACCCTATGATATTTATGAAGGAATTATTGATTGTGTATGCCTCATTGGAAAATTACTTCCGAGAGCCCACATAATTGTACCGAACATGCTCCCAAAAATTATAACAGATAATGACTTAGATATAATATTGTTACAGGAAATAAATGAAAATGATTTAAGGGGGTCTTCCTATGTGATGAGTTGAAAAAATTGAATTTTTTTTTATTTCATATCTCGGTAGATTATACCTTTAAAAATAACATATTAAAATTTCAAATCGATATCGAGTTACAGCCATTTAAAAAGCATACATATAGTATATAGTACAACGATCATTTTATCTTTAAACGCGTTTTTCTCAAAACTATGTTTTTCAAACTTGTCTCCATTGTATCTCAGAAACGGCTGGACCGAATTACTTGAAATTTACAGGGCACACTCAATATATTTAAACGCATGGAATGAACTATTATCAATCGAAAATTTTGGAAACTTCGATTTTTTTATAGCAAAAAACAAAAAAAAAACAACGCCTAATTTGCAACTTTTATTTCAAATGTCTATAAAACATCCAATTTTTTTTATATTCATTTGATTGTAGTTCATTCCGTGCTTTTAAGCCTACAAATTAAAACGCCGTTTATTTTTTTTTTGGTCAGATAAGCCGATGAGCCGGAATCGTGGAGACAGTGGGAGCTCTTTTTTTTGAGAGGGGGGTATTTAGAGCGCTGTAACTCTAGTTGGACTAATTTTTTTTAGCTGAAATTTTATATTTATACTGTCCAAATATGTATTAATAAATGATAAAAAACTTGAAGCCTTAGCTATTTACTGGTCGTAGAAAAAAAAATCTAAAATATCCCTAAAAAACAGGCCGTCACATAGGAAGACCCCCTTAAGATTTTTTAAACCGTATCAAGTTATAATAAACATGAATGAAAATCAAAGAGGTACATCCATATTAACAAGACCAGGAATTGAAATTAATAATGTAATTCTTCATGAAAACTTATGCCAACATAGATGATTTAAATTTAAGGTCATTGGTATAAAGAAACACTGGATGGATTATAAGTTAATATATTTTATACGATGTTTACTCTTCAGAGGTATATGTACAAGAGAGCGATTAATATATATGCAAGTATTGCGGAAAGTCATATCAAAACGTGAACATTGCGTCTTGCATGACATGTCGCCAACATAACAATAACGCGTCGTTCTGACAGTACGAACGACGCGTGCGAAGTTTAAATACACAGTTAGAACTATGAATAATTCTGTCCAGTCATTATGGCCACGCCGGTAATGGTCAACGTGCACAAAAGGAGAAGTTATTTGAAGAAGATATAGCCAGTATAATAGGACCAAACAAATCTAATATAATGATCGCAGGCGATTTTAATAGTGTATTATATGCTAAGGACCAAAAACGAAGAGCAAATTATAGCGCAGCACTAAAAAGATTGTTGAACCAATTAAATTTATATTTATTAAATGAGATTCGGCATCAAGATAGATTTTACATTGATACTTAATAAAGTGAAAAGCAAATTAAAATACATTGCAAAAAAATTCTCTAGGAAGCAAAAAAATTCTTTAGGAATTCTCTTGAAAAGCATTAAATGAGGCAATTATAAATCACAATAATAATGGTGAAATGTGGGAAATAATTTAAGAAACAAAAGCCACAATTAAAAAACTAAAGAAGGAACTAAAATAAGATCAAGGACCGAAAAAATTACAGAAGAAGAGCAGAGGAAAAAATAAATGGAGAGAAAAAAATCATTAAATTGTTATTTAATAAAAAAATATTTGTTAAAAAGAATTCTAAATAAATAATTGTAGAAATGGAAAATCATACAAAAATTTCTACAAAGAAAAAGTAATAGATTATAAGGAAAAATAAAATAAAAATATTAGCATTATTTATAATGAATAATTAAGAAAAGAAATTTCGGAAGAAGTACGGAAAGCGGTCAAGACGAGCGTAAGCACAGGACACCTGGGATAGTTCTTGGCATACCATACGAATTTTAACAAAAGTATGAGGATATTTTAACACCTTTCCTGGTTAAAATATCTAATGAGTTATTAAACAAACCGAAAAAAATAAATAAAAAATTTAATGAAGAGATAATAATATTAATTTTGAAAAAAAGATGCAAAATATGCCGAAGATTTTAGACCAATTGCATTTTTAAATCTATAATGAAAAGCATCTATGATAAACATCATCAGGTTTATTCTGTCAAATACAATGTTTTTTTTAATAATAATTAGAAAAAAAATTTTTATAAAGGAATGGATTATGTACCCCTGTGGGCTCGTTTTTTTTTTTTTTTTTTTTTAGATAGACAGCCAGCGGTCTCGTTTTTTTTTTAGAGATATTAGCCCATATACTTTTTTGAAATTGATCTTTGAGCTCAAGCCCACACACCCCACGCGGTTCCGACGCCACTGCCAATGTGTTGTATAGTCGATTAATTTACAAATTTATCCAAGAACGAAAATATAATGTAAATTGTGGGTGCTCCCGTAACAACTGAATATCATATTAACTGCTCAAGCTTTAGAACAGTCATAGATTATCATCAACTAAATAAACCATATTCGTTAGCGATACTTTCTTTTGATAACCTGAATAAACCACAATTAATAAATATAGATCTTAGATAAAAAAGCTAAGTTTATTTGAGTAAGAAAATTTACGTAATGTCACTTATTACTTCCGTAAGTTTTGACTGATACTGTTAAGTTGATACTGATGAAAGTGAATTAATAATTTTCCTGCCATAGGTTAAATGTGCCTTAAAATGTTTCATTGCATGCAATACATTTAATTATAGTGTTTGATATTAACCTGATTAGGTTGGAACATATTTGAGAAAAAATCCGATTAATAAATGGGTTTAATTATTTGCGTACCCAAAATTTTAATCAGGATTTCTTAGAAAACTCTTTTGTCAGAACAAAAAGGCAAGGTGTATCTAATAAGAAACCAAATCCTTAGTCTTTAATATCTTACTATAGAATATTGATTACAAACAATTCATCATCTCGTCGTTCAGCTTCCAATTGTGAAGGTGATGACAATTGTGGTTCACTCGAATATAGAGGTGCTCTATGAAGAAATTAAAAACAGAAAATTCTGTGAAGGTTCTAGTGACAATATTTTTTTATTATTTCATACATAGACTATGCACTGCAGACAATATTAAATTAAAACTATTAGAAACTCCTAAAAAGAATGTTCTTCAATAATTTAATTGCAGCTGCACTAAATATAATTTAAATGCTATTTTCCAAATCTCTCATAATATTCTTTACTAAAAACTGGTGTAAAACTGAAAAACAATGTCTTACGGCAAAATAAGCCAATTCAGATGACAAGATACAATAAAATAGCCATGGATAACATAATAAAACTAAACAGTGCGAGTCTAATCTTCATAATATTCTTTACTAAAAGCTGGTGTAAAAGTGATAAACAATGTCTTACAGGAAAATAAGCCAATTCAGATGACAAGACAGAATAAAAACAATGGATAAGAATAATAAAACTATACAGCGCCAGTCTAATCTTTATAATATTCTTTATTAAAAACTTGTGTAAAAGTGATGAACAATTTCTTACGGAAAAATAAGCCAATTCCAATGACAAGATACAATAAAAAAGCAATGGATAACAATAATAAAACTATACAGCGCCAGTCTGGAAGAGCTTGGTAGCGACAACGAGGGGTAAATTTAGAAAAGATGTGTTTTACGCTGTTTTAGTGTTTTCAGCATTCAAACGCGATGAACTCTAGTGATTCCCAACGTGGGACACAAGCCGCACCAAAGCGCAATTTGAAAATCATTTCATTTCAAACTTTTAATAAGAAAAAATTTATTAGATTGTACAAAAAACTATTTAAATATAATTTTATTTGACTTTACTGCCAAACGTTTCAAATTATTACCGGTTAATTGTCGCGATAAGATATCTCTATGAAACAAAACTACGATGAAACAAAACTAAGCCAGTTGTTGGAAGGTCAGGAAATGGGTAATAGATCCCCATCACAGTTTTCCGGCACCTATGCTCATTAGCGGGTTCAGCTGTTTCAAAAGAAATGCTACACTTAATGTGGTCGTCGCGATTGCGTACGCATGTGCAAGCGTTAATATCTGTACGGGAAAATAATGACAAAGATTTGAATGCGAAAGCCGCCGACAGAATTATGGAATTGTAGACAGCATCGGGTGCAACAACAATGGCGATTGCAAGCACATCGTAGCACGCGGATGATTTTTACTGCAACATCGCGTCAGAATTGCGAAATATGCGAACAGAGATTTCTGACCTGAGGAAGCAGGTAGAGCGCCGACGAGACGGTTCATCCCTTCGTCGTAGGCGCAGATCGCGTACGCCCGCGAGCGCTCGGTCAGGTTCGGAAGAGACGGTTTGGTCGGAACGCAACGAGATGCTGATCGCCGTGCGATTTGCGTTCGGAAAACTTCGTGGGCCATCGTTATTAGCGGCAAACGATTTACGCCCAGAGAGACAGATAAGCCGCCGTGTTTGCCTATGTGACAGAAAGAGTCAGGTGTCGTACCTGATTGATACGGGGTCGGACGTTTCAGCGTTTCCGCGCTCATTATTATGCAATCCAAATAGGAAGAGGATTGCATACCAGCTAGCCGCAGAAAATAACACGACGATTGCAACCTATGGTACGATGGCAATGGTGGTTGATCTTGGGCTACGTCGCGACCTGTCATGGAACTTCTTTATAGCAGACGATACGCAACCAATAATTGGTGTAGGTTTTCTCTCATACTACAGTTTGATTGCGGATGTGAAAAATCGTCAAATAACGGATGCTATGACAGGAACGGCGCAGGCGGATATTGCAGCGGAATCAATAGCGACTATAAAGGTGGTAACGGGTTCAACGGCGCACCATAAGTTGCTTGAAAAGTTTCTTGGTTTAACACGACCAGACGGCGCTGTTAGGTTACGCAAGCACGCGACGCAGCACCATATAGAAACTAGTCCTGGACCGTCGGTGGTTCAAAAACCGCGGAGATTAGCTCCGGACAGACTCCTTGCTGCTAGAAAGGAGTTAGAAGCTATGCTGAAATTAGAAACGGCTCGTCCATCGAAAAGTTGTTGGGCTGCCCCGCTACATATGGTTCCAAAAGGGTGTGATGAGTGGCGTCCATGTGGCGATTATAGAGGTTTGAATGCGCGAACGAAGCCCGATAAATATCCGGTACGTCATATTCATGATTTCGCCCAAGCCTTGGACGAAAAAACTCTATTCTCGACTATAGACTTTGTGAAAGCGTTTAACCAAATTCCGGTGGCGGAAGAAGATATTGTGAAAACCGCTATTACAACGCCGTTTGGACTATATGAATTTCCGTACATGACGTTTGGATTGCGCAACGCCGCGCAAACATTCCAGAGATTTATCGATGAGGTGTTGCAAGGGTTAGATTTTTGTTACGCCTACATCGATGATATTCTTGTAGCTTCGTCGTCCGAGAAAGAACATATGCGCACCTAGAGATACTGTTTGGTAAACTTCTGGAATTTGGAGTGGTAATAAATCCAGCTAAATGTGTGTTCAGCCAAACAAGTGTAAAGTTTTTGGGATATGAGGTTTCGGCTGAGGGTACTCGCCCTTTGCCAGAGAAGGTGGAAGCTATTAGGACATTCACAAAGCCAGCGACAATGCAAGAGCTGAGGCGGTTTTTCG
Organism: Ctenocephalides felis; assembly: GCF_003426905.1. Lineage (NCBI taxonomy): Eukaryota > Metazoa > Arthropoda > Insecta > Siphonaptera > Pulicidae > Ctenocephalides > Ctenocephalides felis. The sequence continues at coordinate 128,053 of NW_020539368.1, forward strand.
GCATGCTAAACTTTTATAGAAGGTTCATACCAAATGCCGCTCAAATTCAAGCACCGTTAAATGAGTTTCTGCGTGGAGATCCGAAGAGCAAAACCCCGGTAGAGTGGACAGCGCATACGTCAGCTACATTTGACCGTTGCGCGAGCCTTCTATTCTAATTGGATTGCAAGATTTGGTATACCGCTGCGGCTAACGTCAGACCACGGAAGGCAGTTCGAGTCACTGATATTCAGTCAACTAAATCAGCTGCTTGGAACGAGTCATTACAAGACTACGGCATACCATCCCAAAGCCAATGGGATGGTTGAAAGATTCCACCGCCAGCTCAAAGCAGCTATTAGATGCCATAGCAGTGAAAGATGGACAGAAATATACCGACGGTTATGTTAGGAATTCGTGCAGCATGGAAAGGGGATCTACAGGCTACTGTTGCGGAAATGGTATATGGCGAAGCCTTGCGATTGCCTGGACCAATGCTACACGTAACACCGACGAGTTATTACGGCGAAAGAAACTTTATGAATGACCTGCGTAACCACATGCAAAAGATATGCCCCACCAATGGAACGCGACATGGCCAGAAGATAACGTTTGTCTTTAAAGATTTAATGACCGCGGAGAGCGTTTTCGTTCGATGGCCCAAAGAGACCTCGGCAGAATCCATATGAGAGTCCTTTTGAGATGAAACCCAGATCTGCAGAGACTTTGTGGTGTGTATGCATGGCAAAAAATGTCGCCATATCTATCAACCGTTTGAAACCAGCATACACACTAGCGCCAGAAGAAGAAAAGCTGAATCCGTCCGTCGCAGTCTAATGAGATTCCGCAAACAATCCGGCTGAAATCTGATAACAACAGCAGATCTCAGCCGTTGAGCCCGACAGAGCCTGAGCCAATTGCACAACCAAACTCTTCAACGAGACGAGGACGCCGAGTTCGGTTTACGAATTTTTCGCAGGCCGGATTTTTGTGAACTTCGCCACTAGAGGGGGAGTACTGTAAGCGTCGTCGCTATGTTAAGGGTCGTGCCGGATGAGCGTACGGATGGTAGAACAGGCAGTCGGTCCGGGTAGTTGTCGCGATAAGATATCTCTGTACATAAACTGTTAATAAACCATTATTATCATTACCAAGCATAAATCTTATTTTTAATGAGAAACTAACACTAATGTTATAAAAAACTCCAGTACACATAGAACGCTAGCAATAGACGGTATTCTTTATGAATTTTATAAAAAATATAGCGATGAGATTGCACCGACTTTGGCTGAAATTTTAAATGAATATCTAAAAAACCCAGAAAAGATTAACAGAGATTTTGTTGAAGGTGTAATAATACTAATACCCAAAATTAAAAATGCAAAAATACGAAAGATTTTAGACCGATAACACTTTTGAATACAATTACGAAACTATTGTGCAAAATAATTGCCAATATATTAAAAGACAGCGTACAACAAATTTTAAACAAAGGACAGGCATGTGTGTAGATGAAAAAAATATAACTGAAAACCTTGTAGCTATCAGAAACCTAATCATATATTGTAATAATAAAAACAAATTAAAGTGCTGCCTTAATAAATATAGATTTTCAAAAGGCCTTTGATATGTTTATCGCATGAAATATTTATTTAAAGTTTAGAGAAAATTTCAGTACCAGAAAAAAATACCAAATTTATAAAAAACTTATATAAGAATGCATCGTCAAAAATATTAATAAATGGTTATTTATCTAATGAAATCAAAATTGGTAGGTCAGTAAGACAAGGATGTCCTCTCTCGATGATTTTGTTTGTGATCGCCTTAGATCCATTGCTTGTGGATTTATCGAGGGAATTAAAAGGATTACAAATAATGCAAAAAAAGATTAAAGTTTTAGCACACGCAGACGACGTATCCATATTAGTTAAAAATAATGAAGAATTAAAAGCAATAAATATAGTTGAAAAATTTTGCAGTATTTCGGGTTCCATGATTAATAAACAGAAATCAACTTTCCTTTCAATTGGTAACAAAAGAGACAGAGAAAGCAATAATTTATTAGCAGAAGTTAAAAAATAAATATTTGGACATGATTGTAACGAATAATTTAAAAGAAATGATTAATGATAACTGGGAAATAATAATAAATAAAATAAGGATAACTTTGAACATAGAATTGTCAAAGAGATTAAATTTGATTCAAAAAGTTTGGCATGTAAATTATTATGCGCTTTAAAATCATGGTATATATCCCAAGCGCTTACTATGAGAACCTTAGATGCACAAAAAGTAGATTAATAGGATACTGAAAATGAATGAATGAAAACACTGGACACTTCAAAAATTTCATGAGAATGTCAGTAGAAGATTTTCAAAAACTTATTGATATGGCAGGACCCAAAATTAGAAAAATAGACGTCATTTAGATACTGTATATCATTCAAGGAGCAATTGGCTGCTAGGCGTTGCAACGATAAAGCTCAGAGCATTGAATTAGCAACAGTTTTTTACACATTTTTTTGAGGGCAAGTAAAACCTCGAACTTATTGCACACACCGATTGGATCTATAGACACTGATATTATAGGTCACATTGTTGGAGGTGAATGGCGAACATCATGAAACAGCATTAAATAACTTTGAACCAGTTGGAAGGAAAGCCAGCTTCTGCCATAGCTAAAGAAGTAAGAATAAATTTTGCAAATTATTTTTCAACTGAAGTGACATGGCAAAATATTTACCAACAAAACGAACATCACTTTTTGGGCGTGAACGTTCCACACAACAAACTTTACTTCACACAAAGTAATGAATCGTTGTCAAAAATGTGGACCTTGGAATATACTTATTGAAGAAAAAAATCACGCTTAAACCATCTCGTTATTGGGTAATTGATATTAATAAACCAAAAGTCTTGAGAAAATTTTGGCAATTAATTATCAAAAACGAGGAAGAAAAAAACGACCGTCAGCAGATTTCTAGTGCATGAAGTCCATAAAGGACTTTTTGGTCAAATGGATAGAAGTGCAAAAATTCGTAAATGTTTACTTTCCAAA
>NW_020539368.1:132089-166510 GCF_003426905.1 Ctenocephalides felis
GGCCGTATATTGTCCACCGAGGCATAACTTGAAAGATTTTCATTTTCGAGAATGCTTAGAAACTGCGGGGAAATAGGTTTGTAGTTGGAGGAGACTTCAACAGCAAACACCAAATTGGGAATCACGATTAGTGAATCCCAAGGGAAAAGAATTAGATAAATTAATACAACAACATAAATACACAACTATTTCCACAGAAACACACAACATACTGGCCCACTGATCCAGCAAGAATACCTGACCTCTTGGATTTTTTCATAGTTTCTGGTATTAACAAATCATATATTGAGGTTCAAAATTGTTTCGATTTATCATCTGACCACTCGCCCATAATCGTCATCAATCAATACGACAGTTATACCAACAAATCAAGCTCCAGCGTTGCGTAACAACAATACAAACTGGGAATTTTATAGAAGCATAATTGAAGAAAAAGTTAACTTAAAGGCCAAATTACGAATTCCAAGTGATATTGACAATGAACTTATCAATTTCAAACAAATCATGGAAAATGAGGCCAAATCTTCAACTACAAAACAAATAGTAGTTATAAAATTCCCAGTATTAGTCTTGAAATAAAAAGATTGATAGCAGCAAAGAGAAAAGCAAGAAGAATATGGCAAAATTCTCATTATCCAACTGATAAAAAAATACTTAATGAATTAAGTAATAAATTGAAAGTCAAAATTAAACAATGGAATGAGAATAGCTTTAACAATTATTTGAAAAAAACTCAACAGATTTGATAACTCTGTGTGGAAGCCTATTGCCAACAAGAAAAAACCTATCGTGAATAAATCACCAACTCGGGAAAGCAGTTCTTCAAATTGTTGGGCGAGAAGTGACTCAGAAAAATCCATATTATTCGCAGAATACTTAAACTCAGTTTTTACACCGAATATTCATTTTCAAATTATAGCTTTCAGTTTTTCAAAAACAATGGACAAGATTTTACAGCTAACAAAACGAAATTCTTTACAGTTAAAAGAATATTCAATGAAATTCAGAGAATAAAAAAAAGAAATCTCCAGGTCCGGATAAAATTACACCTAGAATGCTTAAAGAACTTCCAAGAAAAGGTGTAATTTTTATTACATATATCTTTAATGCAATTTTAAGGATGGATTATTGGCCCTCAACCTTCAAGTTAGCGTCTATCATTATGGTTCCTAAACCAGGAAAAGATTTACATTTAGTACAATCTTATAGGCCTATTAGTCCCCTACCAATTTTGTCTAAGATTTTTGAAAAAATTATTCTGGAAGATATAAACAAAGAAGTCAGTCTGCTACCAGATCATCAGTTTGGTTTCAGAAAAGGACATTCTACTATACAACAATGTCACAGACTAGTGGATTCAATTACTAAGACTTTTGAGAAGAAAAAATATTGTTCAGCAGCCGCCTTTCTTGACGTAAGTCCAAGCATTTGACAAGGTATGGCATGAAGGACTTCTTCACAAAATTAAAACATTACTTCCGTTATATTATAAGTTTTTTGAATTGTACTTAGAGAATAGGAAATTTCAAATAAAAATAGGTAGTGATTACACAGAACCAAAAATTATGAAGGCTGGGGTACCACAGGGAAGCGTGTTGAGACCATTTCTTTATTTTATATTCACATATGATTTTCCGACCAGGTGGCAAACAACAACTGCCACATTTGCAGATGACATTGCTGTTCTTGCAGTCAATGATATTCCAAACATCTCGTCTTTGAAGCTTCCACAGCACCTAAATCAAATTGAAGAATGGGTAATAACTGGAAAATAAAAATAAATTCTACAAAATCTCACCACATTTCTTTTACCATACGGAAAGAAACCTGCCCACCTGTATCAATGAATGGAGAGCAGCTGCCACAAAATAACACAGTTAGATTCTTAGGCATGCACTTAGATCGAAGACTGACATGGAAACATCACATAAAAACTAAAATACAACAAATTAAGCTAAAAACTAAAGATTTATTTTGGCTCATAGAAAAAAACTCTGTACTATCACTGGACAATAAGGTTTTAATATATAAAACCATTATTAAGCCAATTTGGACCTATGGCATTGAACTATGGAGATGTGCCAGTAAATCTAACATTGTCTTGATGCAAAGAATTCAGTCCAAGACTCTTCGTGAAATATGTAATGCTCCTTGGTATGTTTCGAACTATACTATTCACAACGATCTGAACATACCTTATATTAAAGATGTTATCAAGGACAAAAGCATCACTCAAAATTGAAAACCACCCTAACAGACTATTGCAACCGCGCTTCTACGTGCGCCAACAAGGAGAAGACTTAAAAGAAACTGGCCCATAGATCTACTCGAGTAGATTTATTATCTTTAAGTGGTCACTCAATGGAGTGATCCTGATACTATTATTTTATTATTAATATTATTATTATTATTATTATTATTATTATATTATTATTATTATTACTATCATTATTATTATTACTATTATTATTATTATTATTATACTTATTATTATCATTATTATTATCATTATTATTTATATTATTATTTCATTTATTATATACATATATATTATTTTGTTGTTAAACCATAGCAGAATAGCTTATAAAATTTTATGTAATTTTGATTGCTGTTTATTAATAAAAAAAAAATTAAATTTGAAATATTTATTTTCCGCATAAGAGTCTTTAGTTGACCTCGAGCAGCCGACCCAAAAGGATCGAAGCTGAAATTGAATAGTGCACAATAGTGTTACGTAAACAACATGTGTGAATATTAATCACCAAATATTCAGTGTAGTGATACAGTGTTTCGTACAACAAATGCCCATTTTAGGGGGGGGGGGGCATATAATTGTAAATAAAATAATTTTATTATAAATATGCAAAATCAAGAAAATATAACTAATTCTAACCCTCCGTTTGTTGAAACTATCAACATTGTTCATGATACGTCGACGATGGACAATGAATATATTAAACAAGTAATCAACAATCAGAAAACTAATAGTTTAATTAATGGAAAAAATCAATCAGATGATACGATTATGGACGAAATAGTTCCGTATAAACATTATGACTTACAAACTATGTACATCTATCATATTGATAACAATACATTAAATTAAATTATGTTTGTAAATTCTATACACATTATACTTATATACATTAAAGATTTCAAAATAGGCTAAATTTAAATTTAAATTTTGGTAAAAAATGTCAACAAAAAACCAACTCTTTATAATATTAAGGACAAACACGAACACAAAAGTTAATAAATAACTATGTCACAATAATAAAATAAAAACAATATTTCTTTCATAGCTAAGTAATATTAATTATTTCTTTGACTATTATCTATTGAGTTATTAATGGACAAACTGATAATACCGAGAAAACTACAAGGTCACCTCCTATATTTCTATACAACGTAAATAATTTTTCTGAATGGTATCTGATATTAATAGTGTAATAAACAGTGAACAATATTATACAAAATCAATGTCGGACGATACAGTGAAAATAAATGTTCAACAGCCCGAGCAATATAAGCTGCTTGTAAACTTTTTCAAATCAAAAAGTACTGTTTATCATACTTATCAACTTAAAAATGAAAGAGCATACAGAGTGGTTCTCAAAAATATCCATCATACATACGATATAAACGTAATAAAAACGGAACTAAAGAAAAAAAATCGCAAGGTCAGAAATATAATAAATATGAGATCGTATATAACCAAAAGGCCACTCAACATGTTTTTTGTTGATTTGGAACCCTTTGATAATGATAAGGAAATTTACATTATCACGAAATTATTGAACCATATTGTAGTCATTGAAGGGCCCAAAAAGATAAAAGGATTAATACAATGCCTAAGGTGCCAAAATTATGGTCATTGCAAAACATATTGCAATCGACCATTTGCTTGTGTCAAATGTGGAGAAAATCATAACTCAAAGATTTGCAAAAAACCAAAAAGTACGTCGTGCGTACGCTACGTGCGCACTTTATGGTAAAGATCACCCCTCAAATTACAGAGGTTGCAAACAATACAAGGCCGCGTACTCCACTGCATACAAGAAAATATATACAAAAAAAAATCAGATGGAAATATTCACGATCTAAACACAAGTCGTCAAAATACTAACATCAGAAACACAAATCATATGAGCTACTCGGAAGTCGTCCGAAACCAACAAAGAAACGCAACCAGCGGGCCCGAAACAAGTACGATACTGCAGGACTTCTTGAACAGTTTCAGAGATATGTTTAAACAACTCATGGAACAAAATAATATGATCATGCTCACTATTTTGGTAAAGAAATAATGGCTAACTCACTGCGGATTGCTGGATGGAATGCAAATGACATTCTAAATCATCTAAATGAATTAATTATGTCCCTTCAAATACAAATGATTGACATCTTATTAATAAGCAAAACTCATCTCACTACGTCTTTATACGCAAAAATTCCATTTTACAACGATTATGGTACTAATCATCCTGACAACAAAACGCACGCTGGGGCTGGTATTCTAATAAAATCATCAATAGAACAGTATGAGATAGCGAAATATCAACGAAACCATATAAAGGCAACATCAGTTATAATATGATTGTTTCAGCCATCTATTGCCCTCTTTGATATAATCTAAAGAAAAACGATTATAAAGAATATTTTGAAACACTAGGAAATAAATTCATAGTTGGTGGTGACTTCGACTCTAAAAATAAAATATGGGGCTCAAGACTTACGACTACAAAAGGTAAACAACTAGGCAGAGTTAATATATGAGAAAAACTATACCATCATTAACTGGGAGTCCCACCTACTGGCCAACAGACATACAGAAGATACCGGATCTGCTAGATTTTTTTATAACAAAAATATTTCAAGCAATTATATTGAAATAGAATGTAATGAAGACTTATCTTCGGATCACATGCCCATAATTCGGACCCTAAGTACTAATGTAATAAAACAGACCGTACAACGCAAACTGTACATCCACAAAACGAATTGGGAGTGTTTCAGAAATGTAATTGATTCAAAAATCAACCTTAAAGTAAGAATTAAAAATGAAAACGATCTCGACGAAATAACGGAACAGTTTATAGGTACTCTTCAACAAGCTGCTAGGGTTGCCACACCAGAAATAGCGCAACATAAACTGGAAATCAACATACCAATGGAAATTAGGAAGCTTATAAAGGAAAAAAGGAAGGCAAGAAATGTTAGACAAAGAAGTCATAACCAGCACGACAAAACAATATACAATAATTTGGCAAGAAAACGTGAATTAAAACAGTGGAGAGAAATTGGCATAATGAACTATATTACTAATCTCAACAAGTATGATAACACGATTTGGAAACCAATTAAAAAAACTAGAAGACCTATAACAACTAACTCGGCAATAAGATTAGATTCGGAAGGACCATGGACTAGGAGTGATCAAGAAAACGGCGAATATGTTTGCGGAATATCTAAGAAACGTATTTACTCCAAATGAAAATAGTAAACACTGAGTATCTGATGAAATTAATGAGATTAAAGGCACTACTAAAACAGGTTACACCGAAGAAATTAAGAGACAAATTTCATTCTTAAATAACAAGAAATGTCCAGGAATTGATCTATTGGATGCTAAAATTTTGAAAAAACTGCCAAGAAAATGACTAATAATGCTGACTTATATATTCAATGGAGTGCAACGTTTGGGATATTGGCCAAAAGACCTAAAGAACTCTGAAGTAATAATGTTACAAAAACAAGGTAAACCTAGTCATATGGCTAATTCATACAGACCAATTAGTCTTCAACCGGTTATATCTAAACTATTGGAAAAAATATTACTAGTAAAAATACAAGAAAATCTTACCTCATAGAATAACTCAACAGGCTCAAAGCTTTTATAGACAGTGAGTATTGCTCTGCGGTATTCATCGACGTAAAACAAACATTTGATAGAGTGTGGCATGATAGGTTGATAGCCAAAATTAAAAACTGCTTACCAAATCAATTATATAAAACACTGAAGTCATTCTTGACTGGTAGATACTTCATGACAAGAGTAAGAGATGCAGTATCAGATTTTCACCCAATAAAATCGGGAGTACCACAGGGTAGTGTATTAGAATCAGTTTTATTAACAATATATACACACGACTTACCAACACAATCACGGGTAAATTCGCGGATAATACAATGATCATGGCAACACATCAAGATCCAGTAATCGCATCTTTAAACTTACAAGAACATCTATTCGCACTTGAAGAATGGCTCAAAGAATGGAAAGTAAGTATAAATGAAGACAAATCAAAACATATCACGTTTACAACGAGAACTCAAAACTGTGAGGTACCAGCATTAATTATTTAGGACTGCATCTAGACCGTAGACTCACATGGGGTCTCCATATCAAACAAAAAAGCAAACAAACGATGAAAAAATTCAAACAACTATACTGGCTAGTTGGCAGAAAATCGAAAATGTCATACGCAAACAAGACTTTAATATACAAAACCCATACGGGAAAGTACCACGGGCCCAGGCTTGGTCCAGGCTTGGTCCAGGCTTGGCCCAACTATGTACAACTCTGGTAAGCCAAGCTTGGCCCAGCATTGGCAGAAATCTGGAGTGATAACGATGGGCCAGGCTTAGTTGCCAGGACTGGGCCAGGGTTGATTGCCATGATTGAGCCAGGCTTGGACTAGGTTCGATCACCATAACTGAGCCAGGCTTGGGCCAAGCGTGATTGTCAGGACTGGGCCAGGCTTCATTGCCATGACTGAGCTGGGCTTGAGCCAAGCTTGATTGCCATTTTTTCTAAGGTGTGCCAAAATGCATTAATAGTACGTGTATAATTACTTCCGCTGAGCACGTCCACCTTCTCTGTCTTTTGCTCCGCACAGAAAAGCACTAACGGAAGAAATCACCGCAATTTTTTCTGGTGAAGATTTGTATTTCGTCGTAATGAATTCTGAAACAATAATAAACAATAATAATAATGATAATAATACTAAAAATAATTAATATAAATAAATATTTGAATAAAACAATGACTTACCCTCCATAATTTGTAACTTTCAGTTTCTCTAAAACTTTTTTTCCCTCGCATTTTACTTTACGTTCACACCCGCTATATCCTCGCTGAACTTCTTTTTTTTTAAATTTTCTCCATTATTTTGTGGACATCTTCTACATACTTAGTACAATCCGCCGAAACCATTTGAAATACGTCGGTCTATAAGAATAAATCTTTATTAAATTATAATTCATATTTGTAAATGATATTTATATCATTTTTTGTTTTAAATTTTAAGTAATAATTTAATGACTTGTGAATATTTATTTGTAGAATATATCTAAATAATTTATAAATACCAACGCATTTCGTTTTTCCTCGTCTTCTTTCAAGGAGTTCTCGAAGGCTAGAAACAGGGCAAGACATCGCCGATGATACTCCATGCTCTTTGCTTGTTTGGGACATCTCCTGTCTGCTGTACAATTTCTAACATTTTTTTGAATTCCTGTGCGATGGTATAATTCAAGCTTTTTTTTAATTTCGTCATTTTGAGATGATATGTATTTTGTAAAAATAGCGCCAGTTGCTCATAGTTTTGGATATCTAAAAATTGTACAATAAACTAGTTGGTATTGGTATTTTGCCTTGAGGCAAGTTACATAAACTTCCCGACATATGTAAATAATCGACTTAATCAATAAAAAAATTGATTTATGAATTATTAAAAGTATTCCGAGTGGATTTATAACATAATTGAAAACGAACGAACACGTTAACTCGGAGTATTTTCTAAACGCAACTTTTCAAAAAACAATATTTTTTATAATCGAACCAGTTTCCGTGGGACTTTAATGGTTTAGTATGATCATTAAGTCCAAGTACTCTATCGTTATACCAAGTAAATCGTCTAATTTTAATTATAACAAATGTAAAAAAAAACTATTTTCTCAAATTTTGATGAATTTTCAAAATTAAACTACTTGGCGTAAGACCGCAATATTTCAGTAAGTTCTATAAAACTATGATATATATCACCAAAAAAAGTTCCACAGAAATCGGCTTAATTTTTTTTTCAACAGTTAGATCGGTAGATTTTCACCTAAAACTAATCGGTCTCATTCCCAACTAATATCTTTCGAACAGTTTTTGATTTTTTAAAATCGAATCGGTAGTATGAACTTAAATGTGGACGAAAAGTTTAACACATTTTTTCAAATTACAAAGATACGGCAGATCGTCGCACAAAACTGACAAACGATAGTCCTCATCGAGGTACATCAAATGGCTTTTGAATATCTGAAATCGGTTCAGGCGTTTTCGAGCAAAAGTCGATAAAAGGTCTAATTTTGACAAATGCCAAAAAAGACGAAACGTTGAACACTTTTTTCCAAATTGCACAGAAACGGCTCGGATTTTCAAAATTAAACGGATAAAGATAAATTCGGAACAAATTTATCTTTAAATTCCATAATCGAATAAACAGCTATATCTTCAAGTGATTCTATAGGATAAACGAAAGGGCTACATATCGTGTTACAATAAATAGAATTGAACTGATAGATGATGATGTTTGTTTCATCTTATGTAAAAATGCAACAGTTTTTAAGTGATATTTGTGCCAAAATATTTTATATCATACAGATTACCCCTGCGTAATCTTTATTTTTTTCTAACTTTATACATAATAATTATGATAATTACTAAATATTTTAGCTTCTTATTACAATTATAAAATATTATTTTTCGAGAACTTTTCGAAGTTTGAAAATACTATAGAAGCATCACATTGTTTTAAATAACAATACTCAACATTTATAGTAACTTAATATTTATCTCGACAAAGATTCCGATCTTAAATTAGTATAGAAAAATTTTTTTTTTTAAATATTGGAGATTATGCTAATTTAACACATCGGATACAGACCATACAGTTTATCATAATAATGTAATATGATCTTTTATGAGTTTTTGGTCTTTATTACTCATAAGTTTGTTTTTGGTGAAAAGTACTCAATATACTCGATAGTGATAATGAGTTAATTAAATTCGATATAATTTTGTTAATTTATTATTTAAAAAAATAAATTTATTGTTTTATTTTATTGTTTTTATTGTTTAGTTGAATATAGATGTAGTTGTATATACATTTTTTATATTTGTTTTAGTAACTTTCAATTTTGTTTACGTCTGTTTAAGATAATAAAAATACCGGTAATTAACCGGTATTCCGGTTTTAAAATGAAAAATTACCGATATTGAAATTTTCCATCGGTATTGCATTCCCTAATCGTGATTATGTTATTTTACTTTCAGACAACCTGTGTGAGTAAATAAAATTTTACTTTTAGTGTATGAGTAAGAATAACTTTATTTTTAATTTTAATTTTAGAATATTATAATATTTTTATCACAACAATTTATACTAATCACACGTAATTTCAAAAGCTTGAATGATATTTCAATTGATATCTGAATCATATGATATCTAATACTGTAAAAAATAAGAAATACCTTTGGATTCCGTTGTACTATCAACTGCAGCTTTTGCACCAATTTCAACTTCACCTTCAGAGAGTTCTGAATTATTTAAATCATTATTGTTGTTGTTCAAAGGCCGTTTTTGCGATAACAAGTGAGAGACATTTTTATAATTTAATAAAACAGGCTCACTATCTTTTTCGGTATTTGATTCATTATCAGTGGTCTGTATATAATTTGTTTTAAGTGATCTTTTTAAACGACGTAATCCTTGGGCATAATCCTCTGAAACGTCAATAAATTATATTTCAACAACATTTAGCACAATTATTTTTATTGTAAAAATAATTGTGCAAAATTTATTTCGAGAGATAATACTATGATTAAAGTATTTGATGTACATAAATATTCGCTAGCTTTGCTAATAATTTTGATTGGATACTTTATCCATGTCTCCTCGTCAGGTATTACATCAAGTTCCACCCACTTCATCACCTTATTCTGATCTTTTTTTGGCGGCCATAAGCACTTAGAATTATCCTCATCAAGCCAACTAATTGAAACTAACTCTACGATTTTTTATTGTTTTTAGTTTCATCAAATTCCACCGCTGCATACAATTTAATATTTCCCGTCATTTTCAAAATTTATAATACAATAACACAATAACACAATAATAAAAAAATAATCACTTAAGCACGTTGCACTACGACCCATCTTATAAAACTCAAATAACTGACTGATGCGCGCATGAGAGCGCAATAAATTTAAACATGTAATAAAGCTATTGCAAACTTTGTATTATTAATGTTCAATAATATACATTTAGGTTTCACACAAGTGAGGTTTAACAATATTTTATGTTTTTTCCAAGAAGTAACTTCTGTTAAACCTACATCAATTGATGTTGTTGGATAATCGAATACTTCTCTACTTTTACTTTCCACTATACCATATAAATAAATTATCAATTATTTCTTGAGTAACGTACTTTTCTTGTATATTTAATATATTATTGATTACAAATATTTTATCATCTTTCAATTGAATTATATTGTCTGGATGTTTACAAGTAAGAGTGATACCACGTAGTTTAACTTTTTCTACCATTATATATTGCTTTTCATGTAAATCAATAGTCTCGAAGGTATGTCCATAAATGCACTCACATAAATTGTTTTTTTTTTTAATTATTTTTATTTGATCAGCCGTTTCTAATTCATAATTTGAGTCAGTGGTTTATAAAGTGATTTAACCAAATGTTTGATTTGAAATTTCGCTTAGAGGCACTTGCAAATGACGGACATCGTCTGAAATATGTATTAAATTGTGCATATTTAAAACTTGCGCATCTTCACCGTATTCAGATGGCAACAAAGTAAAAAACAGTTTTGGTTGATCTTGAGCGTATTCAACGTATTTTACTGCATTCAAATCATCATTTAAAATCTACACGCGACAAATAATAATAAGAAATGGCGATATTTATTTTGAGATAACACGTCTTTGAAAACGATTGGTCCGATGTAAAGTAAAAAAATCGAAATTGAGTAGCTTTCCATTTAGTAACTTGATCAATATCATACAGTTTTCTCTCAAACTCAACCGGAACATGTGATGCTATAGATTGCATAATATTCTTCAACTGGTTGACTTTAGGTTTTTTCAGCCGAGCATTGTGTTTTTTACTACTAACAATTTTTCCAATATATTTTTCATTACGCCAAGGTAAGGTAAATGCATGGAATCAAGGACGACATCATGCATGGATAGGATCAAACTCTTTAATTTTTGACAATTTAGTTTTAAAATTCTCTAAATGATGTTGTGGTTGATATTTTCTTATGAAAGATTATTTCGTTCGCAAATCACAGTTTGTATTAGGATAAACACGCTTACGATTTTTTTTGTTATACGCATGCAAAAAAACCACCTGGATTTTTTATTGCTTTAATAAAAGCTCTCGCCGGAGAGTCGGCAACAATACAAAATATTTTGAACGAATATTTAATCTCATTTAAAATGATTCCTTCTGAAATGTATTTATTTGCTTCTTTTGCAAGATCCTTGAGATAATTTTTTGCAGAATAAGGTTTGGAGTCACCACAATACAATGCGATTGTTGCAGGCTTACTTTCATAATTACGGTGGTAAACTTTTAAAATAATTGGCCATACTTGAATCAAAGAATTATTATAAATCAAAATTTCATCAATATGAAGCTGAACTGCTATAGTATCTTCCATATATATATATATATATATATATATATATATATATATATATATATATAACAGTAAATCCAATAATAAAAAACAAAATTCGAAATATTCGAAAATAAAAAATACGATAAACACTTTCATATTATTAAAAATAAACAAATACAGAAATTGAAAAATCTTATACAAATTCGAGATAAAAATTATCCATTTCATGTTTCTAAATTTTCGATAGACAAATGGCTAATAAATAAAACCAAATAAAGAATTGCAAAAAACATTACTTACTTGAATTATTTATATTATCACTAACACATATTAATATAACTTGTAAAAATTAATAATTATAGACAAGCACTAACTGTCAGTAATTTCTTTTTTTAAATAAAAAGAATAAAAGATAAAAAGTGATTAATAAATAAAATATTATATGGCCAGTGCCAAACAGAATAATATGTTTGTAAGTGTCCGAGATGTCACATCGTATGGTTAAATAAAGATGTTTTGAAAAAAAATCTTTACTTTACTTTTTTTTTTACTTGATGTTACGCCCTCCAAGAAATCTAACATACATTTCAACATCAAATTTAAACATTTTCAACATATATATATATATATCTATATATATATAAATCTCGTGTCACGATGTTGGTTCGCGATGGACGCCCAAACTACTGGACCGATTTTAAATTTTAATGGCTCATCGTGTGCATATATATCCAACTTAGGTTATAGGAAATTTTGAAAAGTAAATTTGAAATATAAATATATAATTTTTATAAATTTCTAAACATTTTGACAGAAAATGACCAAAAAAAAAACAAAACACTAAAATGACAAATGTCAAAATTAAAGGAAATTTGGATATATAATTTTTGAAAAAAAAATTTGACATTTCAAAAAATAAAATTCAAAAACATGTACATATTTAGAAATATCCAACATTTATATCCAAATTTGATGAAATGCTACATACAAAATCACTGATTATAGTTTTAAATCTAATTAAAAATCAATGCTTAAAAATTTAAATAAATGTTGACATGAAAAAAAAATAAATGTCATCTGTCAAAATTTATGAAAATAATTATATAAATAGATTTATGATTTAGATTTAATTGATTAGCTTACTAAATTATTTCGGAAACCAAAACTTCATTAAAACCTTATAGATCAGAGATCACAATAAAAAAGCGGCACTTGAATTTAAAAATAATCATAACCAAAATTTTGACATGTCACAAAAAAAAAATGTTTAACGAGTTACTTCAATAAGACGCAAATAAATTAATTATTCCAAGTTATGTTATAGAAAATATTGCCTAACAAATTATAGATACAAAACAATATTGTAAAATAAATATTTTTAAAAAATTTTGACAGAAAATGGCAAAAAAAAAACAAAACACTAAAATGACAAATGTCAAAATTTATGGAAAATTTGAGAAAAAAAGATTTATGATTTTTGAAAAACAAAAATTGACAGTTCAGAAAATATAATTCAAAAACATGTACATATATAGATATATCCAACATTTATATCCAAATTAGATGAAATGCTATATTCAAAATCACAATTTATAGTTTTAAATCTAATTAAAAGTCAATGTTTATAAATTTGAATAAATGTTGACATGAAAATCGTCAAATGTCATTTGGCAAAATTTATGAAAATAATTATATAAATAGATTTACAATTTATATTTATTTGATTAGCTTACCAAATTATTTCGGATACCAAAACTTCATCAAAACCTTATAGATCAGAGATCACAATAAAAAAGCAACATATTGAATTTAAAATTAATCATAAACAAAAATTTGACATTTCACAAAAAAAAATGTTTAACGACTTCAATAAGAAACAAATAAATTAATTATTCCAAGTTATATTGCCGAACAAATTATAGATACAACACAATATTGTAAAATAAATATCATATATTAATTTTCGACCAAAAAGGAAATATTTTGACATTTACAAATATACTGCATATTGAATATATGAAATTGACATTCACTATTTTTCAATTAAATGAAAATGTAAAAAATCAAATATTTATATAAAAAATTGTATATTCAGATGAAGATACTGATTTGTTAATTTAGACTGAAACCTGATTTATTCATTAATTTAAAAAAAAATTGACATAAACAAAATTAAAATAAACAAAACACCTGCATCATGCGTTGGAATTAATTATCGAAGTGTAAAGAAATTTGTGTAATTAAAATAAAATATTATTATTATATGAGTTGAGATAAATTTTGATTGCCATCATACGTTAATCATACAGAAAATTGTAACCTCTTAAATGGAATAGTACAATCTGAAGGTATCATTGCAATCTGACAAAAACAAACCAGACAAACTAAATATTATATCATATTATATTAAATTTCGATCGAAAAGAAAATATTTTGACAGTTATAATTAAATTGAAATAAAATGCAAATGTCAAAAATCAGAGCTTTATGTAAAAAAATATTTATTTCCACAATATTCCTGTGTTGATTTAGCCAAACTTATGAATTTAACAATTATATAATTTATTCATTGATGACTTAAAATAATTATTAATTTATTAAAAAATAAATAATATTTGAAAGAAAATTTTATTGGCATATATGACATGACAAAAGTATAATAAACAAAAAAAACTGTGATGCGAGTGAATTAATTTACGAAGTATGAAAAGTCAAATAATTTTGAAAATTATAACAAGTTTTTAACTATTTGTCAAAGAATCCGAGTCCAAATCTATTAAATATTTGATTTTTGGCACTTTTATTAATTTTTTATCAATTTAGATGTTTTTTATGGCAAAACAACGTTTGCCGGGTTAGCTAGTATATATATATATATATATATATATATAATAAAATTGTTTCTTGGGCATCCATCCAGTAATTAAAAAACAGTTTTAATGAAAAATGTTTTTATTTATAGAGAACATACGTTTCGGGTCTGGATTTGACCCATCTTCAGTGCTACAATTAAATAATTCAGGGTTACAAATTAAAAACAATATAAAAAAATACATAATTAACAGACAAAAATAAGTAAAACAGTGTATATGAAAAGTATATATGAAAAACAACCATAAAATAAACAATGTAAAGAAACTCACCATACAAATAAACTTTGAAAAACAACACAAAAACACAAAATTGCACGAAAAATAAATAAAAGTGAAATAAAAAATTGATGAAACGTCGAGTTATGAAAATTTTTAAAAAACTTGTAAAATTAAAATGAATGATATATTTTATTATAAAAAAGCTTATTCCAAACGAACATGTTGTTAGTTTGGAAGTTGTATTACGAGTGTGTACGAGAGTAAAATGTGTGCGAACGTGTTTGCGGAAAATACTGGAAACTGTATCGTCATTGGTGAGAGAACGGGATAGAGAGAATTTTGGTGGTTCCATATTACAAAATCCAAAATTCTCTCTATCCCGTTCTATATATATATATATGATATATATATATATATATATATATAACAGTAAATCCAATAATAAAAAACAAAATTCGAAATATTCGAAAATAAAAAATACGATAAACACTTTCATATTATTAAAAATAAACAAATACAGAAATTGAAAAATCTTATACAAATTCGAGATAAAAATTATCCATTTCATGTTTCTAAATTTTCGATAGACAAATGGCTAATAAATAAAACCAATATAGTCATTCCAGAAAATATCCAATACATTTTAGCACTCGGTCCAAAATTCAATTACGCACCTAGTAAATACAGAAATAATGACTTCATAAAAATTTTAAGTAACATAGAATACAATATCAGGAACATTGAGACTGACAAGCAAAATCGAATCAGGTCAAAACTATGTGAAAAACTAGTTAAACATTTAAAAAAAGTTGATAAGAGTTTCCAACATATTCATCTTAAAAGACTACACAAAGATATAGCGGAGACCAAATTATTCATTAAATCTAATAATATAATTGTTTGTCCAGCAGATAAAGGCAATATGACGGTAATTCTTGACAAAGAATTTTATACTAACACTACATTTCGAATGCTAAAAGATGTTACTACTTACAAAATCATTACAAATGATCCAACACAACAGTTTTCTAGACAATCAATTAAATTAATTAATGAATTAAAAAATAAAAAATTCATTTCTGACAAATTTGCCTATAATTTAAAAGTACAACATCCTATTTCCCCAAAAATGTATTGTCTCCCCAAAGTCCACAAACCTGAATGCTCATTTAGACCCATTGTATCCTACGTTGGCTCCCCATTCTATAATATCGCTAAACACATTGCTAATATTTTAAAAAATGTCACAATTTCCTCTCCTCACTATGTAAAGAACTCTTACCAATTTGTGGATCTAATCAAAGACCGAAACATTACGGACGATCAAATTTTTCTAAGCCTTGATGTAATTAACCTTTTCACATGTGTTCCCCATGATTTAATACTTGATTCAATTGAAAAACGCTGGCCCACTATTTGTAACTACACCGACTTTCCCATAACCACTTTCAAACACATCATTAACACTGTCCTGAATTGCTCTTATTTTAATTGTTTCAATAATTTTTATCTACAAATCAAAGGTACTGCTATGGGTTGCCCATTATCCCCTGGCATTATAGACCTAGTTTTACAAACCCTTGAAATTTCCGTTTTCTCCACATTAAATTTCCAAATATATTTTTACGTTAGATATGTAGATGACACTTTTTTTATAATAGACAAAGAACAATCAGATATGATAATCGATACCTTTAACAATTACAATAAGTGCATTCAGTTCACACATGAAACACAAATCGACAACGAATTAAACTTTTTAGACGTGACTGTACACAAAATTGACAACATTATTTGCACAAATTGGTACAGAAAAACTACATGGTCAGGGAGATACCTTCATTACGCGTCATATTGTCCCAAAAATTATAAAGTCAATACAATCATTTCTTTGATAGACCACGCAATCATGTTGTCTCACTCTTCTTTTCATACCCAAAACACAACATTAGTAACTAAAACTTTATTAGAAAACGGATATCCCCTCACCCTCATCAATTCCATTACCAATAAAAGACTTTCCTATCATAAAAGTAACAATTATCAATCCATCTCCAAGTTATTCCAAGACAACAATATTAAACCAACTTTTCACAGCATGCCTTACATTGAAGGCTTATTTGATTATTATGCCAAATTACTCAAAGAAGAAAATATTTTCATTTCAGGAACAGCTCTATATTCTTTTAAAGAAATGTTTTCAAAAATTAAATCCACCACCCCTCCTAAATTCAATACTAACATAGTTTATTCCATCCCTTGCAAAAATTGTCAAAAACAATACATTGGCCAAACATCACAGTACATTCCCTGTGAACAATTTTATATTGCCGTTAGGTTGCGGTTATATA
This sequence comes from Ctenocephalides felis, assembly GCF_003426905.1. Taxonomy (NCBI): domain Eukaryota; kingdom Metazoa; phylum Arthropoda; class Insecta; order Siphonaptera; family Pulicidae; genus Ctenocephalides; species Ctenocephalides felis. The sequence continues at coordinate 149,230 of NW_020539368.1, forward strand.
AAAATGTTACCTAGTTATATAACGTCAACCTCACCGTCCCTAAGGAATTTTATTACCTGGAGATAACTATTTCCTACCCTGTTAGTTAACTTGTTATATAACATTGTTAGGTTGCGGTAACATACGGTAATGTACCTATGCGATATGAATCAGCACTTTTTGAAATGCTTTTAATTTATGCGTAAATAATTGATTTTTCTCTAAAAAAAAAGATTTACTCATATTTCATTGTATTTATTATTTAAAATTAATATTTTACAATAAACAAAGTAGCAACAAATATTTTATACTAAACAGAACAGTAACAAGTATTTTATAATAAACAAAATAGCAACAAATATTTTATAACAAATAGCAACAAATATTTTGTACTAAACAAAGAAGTAACAAATATTTTATAACAAACAAATAGCAACAAATATTTTGAACTGTAAAAAACAGTATAATTGTTATAAAATACTCAGTATTTTATAACAAACAAATAGCAACAAATATTTGTTGCTATTTGTTTATTATAAAATACTAATTACTGTTTCGTTTAGTTCAAAATATTTGTTGCTATTTGTTTGTTATAAAATACTTAGTGGTATTTTTAACAAATATGTGACAAACAAACAAATACTTAGTAAGTATTTTATAACAAACAAATAGCAACAAATATTTTGAACTGAACAAAACAGTAACAAATATTTTATAACAAACAAAAAGCAACAAATATTTTGTATTAAACTACTAGCAACAAATATTAGTTGCTATTTGTTTGTTATAAAATACTTATAAGTATTTTTAACAAATATGTAACAAACAAACAAATACTTAGTATTTTATAACAAACAAATAGCAACAAATATTTTGAACTGAACAAAACAGTAACAAATATTTTATAACAATTAAAAAGCAACAAATATTTTGAACTAAACAAAACAGTAATAAGTATTTTATAACTAACAAATATGTTATACTAAACAGAACAGTAACAAGTACTTTATAATAAACAAAATAGCAACAAATATTTTATACTAAACAGAAGAGTAACAATTATTATAAAGCAATAACAAACTTCATAACAAGACAGTAATAAAAAACAATATAATAAACAATACAGCAACAAATATTTTAGACGGTACATAAAATTTATATCAATTACATTTAATTTTTGTTATTTACACAATGAAAAACAAAATAGTAGTAGTTAAATAAAAATAGTAGTTAATCAAAAAAAATGGCATAATAAACTAGAATATTTTAAATGTTAGAAATAACAATATTAAATATGTTATAATAAACAGTAACAAATCTTTTTCGAAAACAAGAACAAAAATATAAAATTTATATTCATTACAATTATTAATTTCATATTTTCAAATGAAACACAAATTGAATATAAAACTATTTTTAAATGATATTAATTAATAATAAAAGATGGAAATAAAAATATCTAGTTTTGATCCAACTAGTAAAGCTAACCAAGCTATCTCGACACACAAATATACAGAAACTTTATTACATAATTCCAAATTAGGATGACAATTTTCAAATACAATTATATTTTTTTGCAAAGAAACAATACAACTATTAGAATTATAGTTGGGCATTATTAAGCTTTGATTTTTTTTTATCGAGATACTTCCAACATCTTCATTTTCAATATTCACAATTTGTCTTAATTCCATCGTAGCTCATATGTACTATTCTACCTTAAAAACAAATGAGAAAGGTTAAAACATAATTTATAATAGTAATTAGTTAACAAGAACTATGCCATATACCTTTCATTTATTCCTTGTTTTGCTGTTAAAACCCTCTTGATATTCTTTCATATTAATCACATATGTTATTCGAGGCAATTTAGGATTTAAACCGAGACTTAGAATCCAATCCTAAAAAGAAATTATTACAATAATAAAATATAAACTTCAAAAGCCATTAGAAATTTAAACAGTTATTTACCTTTAGTATCTTGTAGCATTGTCGAAAACTAAATTTTCATATCCAAATAATAAGCTCGTTTTTTTGAGACATCTCCAAACGCGGGCCTTATAAAAATAATTAGGCTTTTAGCACAGTAACCAACAAATAAATTATACTTACCCTTCATAATATTGTATATCAAACAGCACTTCTTAGAATTCATTTTGAGGTTATTTCTTATACTCTTTCGATTTCAATGTAGCTGAACAAATTTCATATAAGCAAATATGTAAAGTTTACGCCATATATACTATATATTTTTGCTTTTATTAATTTTTATTTATACACTTAGCACTCAATATTACAAAATATTTAAAATAAAACAAGACAAAACAAACCGGCAGAACAAGAACAACCCCACGCCACATACATATGACAGACTATAAAATGGCGTACAGGCTACAGGGCGCAATGCACTCTGGGAAACCTGACTCCTGAGTCTGGGTCCCTCTGCCGAATAAGGAAGACAACCGTTAAACGTTTAAAACGTTTAATCAAATTCAAAAATTTAATATACTTTTTTATTATTTTTGTTTGATATTTATAATTTCACGGGTAAATAATATTAACATTTATTTGAGTTTTCGATTAATTTTATATTTTTCGCTAAATATTCCATAATAAAGTCCTCCGTAACACCTGTAAATTTTTATTTTGATATTACTTATAAATATATATCTTTTCTTCCGTTGTTATTAATACAAAATATTCTTTTATTGTTGTTATTAATACAAAATTATAATGTTTCAGGAATCACTTAATATTTATATGATCGTAAGTTTTATAAGTAATATCAAAATAAAAATTTACAGGTGTTACGGAGGACTTTATTATGGAATATTTAGCGAAAAATATAAAATTAATCGAAAACTCAAATAAATGTTAATATTATTTACCCGTGAAATAATAAATATCAAAGAAAAATAATAAAAAAAATATTATACCTGAATTGAGAATTGAACCCCGGAGCAAAAATTAGAATTCCACGACGATAACCACTCGGCCAAGCTGCTGTTAATAAGGAATAGCATTGCAAAGTATGCAATACGCGCGCTGCTAAAATACAAACTTTAATTAATTTTTATATTTAAACCGCTTTTCAGAGGCCTTTAATATTTTACCACGATTAGTTTGGGCATTAAATCTAGCATTGTGCCAAGTTTCATCAATATCCGAGACGAGCAACGCGTGGGTTCTCCTTATAAGTTTTTAAATTTTTTGAAAAAAGTAGTTTGTTTTAAATAATTGAAGAATTCTATTTTTGGAAAACTTAGAAATGTAATTTTTTTTATTTAAAACTTTAAAATTTTTACTATAACTTCCCGTAGTAAGTTATAGTAGTCGCAAAAAAATCGAGAATGAAAATTTTGTCGACGTTTCGGGAACAACATTCGATTTCGCTGATGCAGGTCTAGCCGTTCCGAAGATACGGGGCAAAAAGTGCCAAAAGCGGTAACCCAGTTTTCAAGAGAACGAAGCGTCCGAATTTAATAATTCAAGAACCATTCTATGGGTTCCGTAACATCGTTTGTTTGTTTAACAGCAACGCGGCGCTTACCCGCTTCGATATTTCATCTCATAAAAAACATTTTTCTTCTAAAGTTTTTTTTTTCAAAAAATTCAATTTTTTTCTAAAATGTAAAATTGTTTAAAAAATCTGATTTTTTCAAAGTTGAAAAAAAAATTTTTTTTGAAAAAAAATTAATTTTTGGTACGGGAAGTTCCAGGCCTTAACACACGATGCCATACACCACTAGTTAAATCAATCTAATCGGTTGATATAAAAAATATATATCCGTGCTCTATAACTGACACTACGGAATTTAAAAATTAGATCAATCGATTTTTCATTAAAATATAAAGTTGTGGAAAATATTTTCTAACAAAACATTGCACATTTATAACATTAGGTAACATTTGTTATATAACTTTGTAACTCCTCATATACATTGCGCTTACATTACACTTAGTTAACATTTGCTATATAACATTGTAATTTCAAAATACATTGCGCATACATTACATTTAGTTAACATTTGTTATATAACTTTGTAACTTCAAAATACATTGCGGGTACATTACATTTAGTTAACACTTGTTATATAACTTTGTAACATAAAAAGTTATATTGCGGCAACAAGTAGTGTTTACTGGGTTCATAAGAGAATGAGATAACACGAATTAAGCGTCACTCATCATAAAAGCCGAAATTTCCAAAGTACTCTTGTCCAGCATTCCATCGAAAACTCACATAATTTCACCTTTGAACCCAATATTTTATATAGAGAGGATTGTACTTTTAAAAGACTTTTTTCTGAAAGCAGTTTAATCTTTTAAGATCAGATCACAATATCATTCATGACTCATATTTAAATTTTTTAAACCTGATTAAAAATAATTAATCCTAATAGTTTTTGAATATGTATATATATACTTATATATGTTATAATATATGTACATCCATATATGTGCTTATATGTATGTTTTTGTGTGTACACTATACACATACACTTGCATATATGTTCACGTGTATAATTGTAGATACATTAATATATAGATATGTGCATATGTATGTATGAGTATGTAGGTGTGCATATACATGTGCATGTATATATATATATATATATATATATATATATATATATACATAATATTTCTCAACATTTACTAAAGCAATATTTCCTCTTTTTTCGTAAATTACCAAACAAGAGCCATAAAAAATCATTTTTGCCAAGAATTCCGTGCATTGTCCTTTACATCTGGCAGACAGAAATCCATATCAGTGTGTTTAAGTCTTGTGTAGTCGTAACATCTACAAATATCTTCCAAAAAAATCGAGTATTTTTAACAAAAAAATATTAGTGATATGGATATATAAATTATTACAGGTAAATAATTTTTGCTTCTCAATTTTATATAAAACCTTTTTTAGTTAAGTCTTATTACTCTTTACCCCGGTACATAATCCATTCCTTTATTAAAAATTTTTTTTCTAATTAATCTGTATTGACCATCGTTAATTAATGTTAATCAATATTTTAAAAAACATTGTATTTGACAGAATAAACCTGATGATGGAACGTACCTAGTTCCGAAACGTCGTATTAAACATCTTCAAAAAACAAATTGTTTTTTATTATTGGATTTACTGTTCGGAAAAGAAACAATCAATATATTGAAAAAATCCAGGACTTATCTATTGAATATATATATATATATATATATATATATATATATATATATGTTGAAAATGTTTAAATTTGATGTTGAAATGTATGTTAGATTTCTTGGAGGGCGTAACATCAAGTAAAAAAAAAGTAAAGTAAAGATTTTTTTTTTCAAAACATCTTTATTTAACCATACGATGTGACATCTCGGACACTTACAAACATATTATTCTGTTTGGCACTGGCCATATAATATTTTATTTATTAATCACTTTTTATCTTTTATTCTTTTTATTTAAAAAAAGAAATTACTGACAGTTAGTGCTTGTCTATAATTATTAATTTTTACAAGTTATATTAATATGTGTTAGTGATAATATAAATAATTCAAGTAAGTAATGTTTTTTGCAATTCTCTTTAGTTAAAACTTTTCTTTTTACTATTGCTTATGTATATTCAAAATGTAACGTTACTTTCTGTTTTTTAAATTGTAGAACCACTGAAGATGACGTAGAATTTTACGTCGAAACGTATGGATAAATAAAGATGTTTAGAAAAAAATCTTTACTTTACTTTTTTTTACTTGATGTTACGCCCTCCAAGAAATCTATCATATATATATATATATATATATATATATATATATATATATATATATATATCAGGAGATATTTTTTCTAGTACATGTTTTATACCAAAATAAATTAATCTTCGTTTTTAATAACTGCTTCGAAGTTTTTGGCAAATCCTCATGTCCTTCTTCTACAATTGTCAATATTACGATGTTGTCAATAATTCTGTTACTACGTTTAATGTCAAAATATTCATATTATCTAATGTTTAACAGCAAAGTTTTTCTCTTAATGTTTTTTTCGTTAGCACTTCTTAACTGTTTTGTTGCAAAGAACTATGTGAAATTTCATCTGAAAGTTTGTCATCATTATAATTGTCCAAAAAATCACTGATGCCACAACTTGACTATTGTCAAAATCACTAGAGACGTTATCCAAGTTACTAAATTCTTGTAGATTACACGAGTCTGTATCACTAAGATCACTATCCTCATTTTCAAAACTAACGTTAGGACTTACTTGATTATCTTTACTTAAAACTTTTCTTTTTTTATTTAACGCGCGCCACCTTTGAACTCTAAGGTACCCATGATTACTTTAAACGGCAATGAATAATGAAAATAACTGACTCAGAAACTAGTAAAAAATATATAAAAAATTGACTAACTAAATAACACACGATGTATAAACAAACTTTACAGACTAATGGCTTCGATCAAAAAGTCAAGTGTGGCTGACGACGAAGCATTATAAACCAAAATAATCGAACCATGCCGTACATAACCGAACGCAGGTCAATCATGGTCTTGAACCAGGTATGTATAGTCATTGAACGGCCAAAAAGCTCATCATCAATGTAATTTTTTATAGCTCAAGTATATATTTCATCACATTATAAAATATTATATGTAATAAAAATAAATATATAATATAGATAATTTCTGTTACAAAGTTGACAATATTCTGAATATGTACAATGTTTGTGGAATATGTAAAACGGTGTATGTACACCGTTTTACATATTCGCTACTCCGTTAGTAATTAATAAAGATTCATCAGTACGATAGAGTTTAGGCATACCTATTAATCGAATTAATTAATTAACTCTATTAATCGAATGTTATAATAAAATAATCAAATGCTACTACTGTAGGAAAACAAAAACAATTTTAAAAAAAAACTGAAAGGTCAATGTAATAATAAATGAGCATATATACGGGTTAGCCAGTCGTGGCCCAAGTATGGTTAATCTTTGGAATGTCCAAGGCTGGGTTAGCCAGTCTTGGACAAACATGGATAATCATTGAACGGCCAAGGCTAGGTTGGCCAGTCTTGGCCCACGTCTGGGTATTCATTAGCGTGGCCAAGGCTGGGTTGCCCAGTCTTGAAACAAGCCTGAATATTCATTAAATGCCAAGGCTGGGTTAGCCAGTCTTGGACCAAACATGGATAATCATTGAACGGCCAAGGCTGGGTTGGCCAGTCGTGGCCCAAGTCTGGGTGAACATTGGCATGGCCAAGGCTGGGTTACCCAGTCTTGAACCAAGCATGGATAATCATTGAACGGCCAAGGCTGGTTTCCCATTACTGGCCCTAGCTTGGCCCCTTCGTCAAGTCTGGGGGTTTCCTACATGGGTTATTAAAGATTGCCGTAGACGTTTATATAATGAACAACAACGTGCTAAAATAAACATAGTAGACAATTCATATGACAATCCTGTCCCAAGTACAAGTAAACCCACTTGTAATAGTAAACCTGAGACGAGTAAAGCTCTAAATTTTAAACCCGCTGAAATTTCTTGTCTAGATAACACTAGAAATAATTTAGCTTTTGTAAATATAGAATGTTTAGATTCAGTTAGCGATAAAATAAATTTATTAGTAGATACAGGGGCAGAGATTAGCTCAATTAAGATTTCAAAAGTTAAAGATAATTTAGATATAAAGCATAGCATAAGTGATAGAATGAAACTCACAGGAGTTTCAGGTGAAGTTATAGATACAATAGGTAGAGCCACAATTAGATTTTGTTTAGGAGATAAAATTATTCGACTTATATATCAGATAGTTAAAGTAAAGATGACCTGCCTATAAAAGGAATTGATTTTTGAAGAAATTTGGGGGTACTATAAACATTCGATATTAAAATTTAGTGATAATACAATAATACCATTGAGCTTTCCAACAATTGAATCAAATCCATGTTCGGGAAGTGTTGTGAAAGTAGCACCTAATATGAATACTGTAGGAATTATAGAAAAATCTGAATTATCAAATCCATGTTCGGAAAGTGTTGCAAAAGTAGCACCTAATAAAAATACTGTAGGAATTATAGAAAAATCAGAATTATCAAATCCATGTTCGGAAAGTGGTTTGAAAGTAGCACCTAATATAAATACTGTGGGAATTATAAAAAAAATCTAAATTATCCAAAGGTGTGTTCCAGTGGCGTAACTAGACCCTCCGGGGCCCGTAGCAAAGTCTTCCGATGGGGCCCTATCGTGGTACTCAATTTTTAATTTATCTAATTTTGTTTAATAAACGTTAATAGTCATTTACACGTTGTTTTACTATTGGCTAAAACAATTGTTAATGAATTTTATCACAATTAGCAAATCAACTTCGACTAATTTATATTTTATGGCTTTAAATTATGAAATTATACAAAAGGCAAAAAAGTCAAGTATTTATTTAGAGATATAATTATAATTTAGTTGTAATAATATAAAAATAACAAAAAATACATAAGACTAAATTTTTCTTGAAAATCAAACATTACATGAAATATTAGTGATTATATTCAACGTTAGAATAAATGGAAATTAAAAAACATATTTTTTTAATAAAAATTTAAAACAAATACCACTTAAATTTAATTATTACATAATCATCCATTAACTATTTTTTTAATTTTATTGATTAAGTAGTGACGTTCGATCTTTATGAAAATATATGATTTAACTAGTTGGTATTGGTATTTTGCCTTGCGGCAAGTTACATGAACTTCACGATACGTATAAATAATCGACTTAATCAATAAAATATAAATTAATTTATGAGTATAATTAAAAGTATTCCGAGTGGATTTATTATACATAATTGAAAACGAACGAACACGTTAACTCGGAGTATTCTCTGAAAGCTTATAAATTTCTGAAAACGATTCAGGTGTTTTTGAGAAAACGTCGATCAAAAGTCTAATTTTGACAAATGCCAAAAGAACGATACTAATTTTTGCAAACTTTGAAGAATTTTTAAAATTAAACGACTTGTAGATCCGTAATATTTTTAGTATGATCACAAGACTATGATTATGACCGTCAAAAAAAAAATCATAAAAATCGGCGTAATTTTTCTTTTTAAACTTTATTAGAAGTAAACGGACGGCCGATCTTCTGCCAAAGGTAATTTAATACTTAAGCTTGTACTCATATTAGTAAATTAAGTATGTTGATTGTAATAACAATTTTATTACAGAAAGAAGCTCTGTTCTGGGAGTCTCATCGAAAACTGGAGTAGAGAACAGAACACATAGTACCATAACCGAAGAGATTGTGTCAATCACAAGTAATGATGATGATTTTAGATTTTTATTAAGTATAAATATTTTATATATTAGTAATTATTTTTATCACAGCTCCTCAAAGCAATAGGGAAAAGGAGGTGTTTGTGGAAGCAGAAAAAGTTCAGGAGCGTGTTGGTGCTGCCAAAGGTAATTTAATACTTAAGTTTGTTCTCATGTTAGTAAATTAAATATGTTGATTGTAATTATAACAATTTTATTACAGAAATAATCTCTATTATGGTGGATGCATTTTCCACTCTTCAAGTTAATAAGTTTCCATAATATTCAACACAATATACATATTCTAATTTATATTTGTTTTTAGGCACTATTGATCATATTTTGAGAAAAATGATCATCTTAGAGTGGAAAATCAGCGATAAAGACAAGGCTTCGACTCAAGTACCTTCCCTCAAAAAGAAAACAAATGTGTTTGCTAAATTGTTTCCTTTAATGATTGTGGAAGATGTCAAAGCCTTGGAAGAGAAGCTAGCTGAAAAAAAAATCTGAAGAGATAGAAACTGATCTGGTACAAAATATATGAAATTATTTAAAAAAAATGCAATTATTTTAAATCAAAGCATGTTTTTAATTTGCAGGCCTATTTTGTTATCAGGATTGGTGTGCGTGATCCCATAGATCATATTGCCAATGTGTTTCTAAAATGTTTACCTCCTTTGCGTTTTATTATAATAGGGGCCATTTTAGCAGTTTTAAAAAAAAACTAAACGTAATGACTCGACTTAATTATTGGATGTTTCTCGCTTGAGATCCAATTTGAAAAGAAAGAGTTAAAACGGGGTTAAAACTGCGTTTCGATTAATCTACGTCATATTTATTATTTGGTATCGCCGTAAACATAGATAAAAGAAGAGTATAATATAGTATGGCCATAAATGTGTTTATGCACTTGACAATCACTGAATGATGGCGGGACGTTTGAAAGCAAGTGCACAAAAGTTAGATTTCCTTCTACAAATTGATATTAATTTTAGTATTGGATTATTTGAAAATAAAATATGTATTTGAAAATATCTTTTTTATTGTTGTTGCAAAATTGAAACAAATGTTAAATTTATAACACTATAACCAAATGTACGAAATGAAGTTTGCTATGTACGTTGGATGTAGTTATTGAATGAAGTTGTGAAGAGAGAGGTTTTATAAGTAACAACAAGAGAGAAAAAAACATGGCGTGTCGTGCATATATAAATGGGCCTTTTTTTGAAATTCGTTTTATGTTGTTAAAGTTCCGAAGAGGCAGAAGTTCTAGTGTTCATTATATTGTTTCTTACAATCAAATTCGAAGAAAATGGCTCCGTAAGTATATATTTCATTTATGTGCATATTAATTTCTTTATGTTCAAAGGACATTGCTTTTTTTGTAGTATCCTGAAACCATTTGCCGTAGTATATATTATAACCCGTAGCGGTGTAACCGTGTCGACATTTCCGTCGGAGATACCGACCAAATGGTTGATTATTAAAAATTATGACACCGATGATATAAAGAAAGCGTGGTGGCCAAGAAGGCATGTTAAAAATGTTTCGGCGCTGATGAAGCGTCGGACTGACTTCAATAAAAGTGATTGGCAGAGCAGGGAGTGCGATTCTGTGCTTTTTATGGTAAACATTCGAAATAATATTTGTTTCAGATACGTATGAGTCAGCAAGGAGGCATGCTAAAGATATAAAATATACGTCTACTGAAGAGTTGGGAAGAGGATTAAGGAAGAAGAAGAAGAAGGTGCTGGTGAAAGGTGCTCTATCTTCTGATGAACAATCTGATTATGAAGGTACTACACTGACATAATACTCGACTAGTATTGTGAATTTAACAAATTATCCTTTATTTGCAGATCATGCTGATGGGTTTAATTTTAAGTTTTTAAAAGAAAACGCAGGCATACGAATGCCAGGTAAATTAAACTTAGATCTATAGATGTATCTTAATATTCATCATTATTAAGCAATTACTTGGTACTTCTAATAGCTACCTACAACCTGCCTAAGGAAGAAGCAGCTGCGTCAGCTGGGGAGGAAGGAGCCGAGACTACTTGGGGAAGGGTAGCCGCGCCTGCTCAAGAGGCAGCCATGCCTGCAGAGCAGGCAGTAACTCCAGTGGAAACAATTGGCAACACGTCAATTAAAAATGAAAGTTAGTTAAATATTATACATATGATAACATTTATTTTTAATATGCTGCTGTTTTAGAATTTATTAGAACTATATTGGAATCGCAAAGAAGGATAAAGAATGTCATTTCAACTCTAAATGGGCACATGGTTTGCTTGATGCAAGCCATGAAACATGACAAGAATATGATTGTTGATTTTGATGTAAATAATTCAAGTTCTTTTGATTACGTGTTGCAGATAAAATCTCTGGGGGAGCTTAAGTCGCTAGAAGAGCGATTCAAGAGTGATTCTAAGTTATGTGCAGAATTTGTAAGTTGTTCTACTATAAATTTATACCTATATGCACACACTCTCTAATTTTGCATATACATACTAATAATTAATGATTATTTTAGAAAACCTTCATTATAAAACTTGGAGGCAAACCGAAGCAACTGATTAAAAGTTTTTGCAGAAAGTTCATGGTTTGGGTATAAAAATAATGAGGTACTTCACCAAACACAAATTTTAAGATTATTTAGGAGTAATTATCATTGAATCATACATTATCCCATATTATATAAATATAACATTAATATTGATACATTTTAAATAGATGTTCTATTGGGAATCCATCCAAAAGTGACGGAAGAGGGCCTGAAAGCAATAGTTTCAACTTGGTTGAGGTATGCCCGAAAGCGGCACGAGAGATTGATGAATCGGAAGTCAAAAGACATCAATGATGTATTATTAGATTAATTTATTTATAATAAAATTACTCATTTTTTTCTTAATTTGTTCCTATTACTAAAATTTAGTATTAAGTACCTCATATTATGTTATATATAAAAAATATATTTAAATATTATGATCAAATAAATATAATTTCATAATAAATGGTCTATCATTAATAAATTAAAAAATTATTAAAGTCTAAATTTATGGATGTATGGATACAGAAAGTAATATTTAATTCATGTACACAATTACGTGGTTTTCATGTTTCATCAATATCAGTTCGACATGCAATTAAACGTGTTACTGAGGTCGCGACAAAAATTGCAAATGTGACATTACTCAGCGTTCAATAAACTTTCTATACAACAAAAATGACTTCGGCGCGGCGATGTCCTAGATCGCAATGCGATGTTTTGATTTTTTTTGTGATTGTGTTTACTGGAAATTTATTTATAATTTTACAACACAGCAAGTTACGCATTGGAAGTCTTTTGCTTGTAACTTATTGTGATAGCTTACATATTAAATAATAGCCGACTTAAATTCATTATTTGTAAAAGATAAAACTTTGAAGACCCATTTTGGTAATATTTTTCAATTTGTTGCTCCATATAATATTGAAGCGAAGACGAAATCAGCGTTTAGTAGAACTGTGTCTTCAGTGGGAAATTAACTATTTAGAATTAGAGGCTCAACCTGGAGAATATTCGGAACAGTACTTTGAGTATTCCGATAAATAGACATTGTGCCAGAGTTCGATTATCTCACGAATGCTGGGACCGAATCCCATCACCTGGTAAGTCTGCATATGAAAATGCAGCATTAGAGTTAAAATTGCCAGAAATTACTCTACCTAACGAGGAAAACCCGCGCGTAGGTCAGAAACCTCGGATCCAACAACAAAAAGTGATGGGTAGGTGCCAAAGAAAATTCAAACTTTGTTTATCCCATTAGATTCAAAATTCAAAGTAATGCAGTTAGCTGAAAAACATCCCAAATAGTCTATCAAAAGCCTACAAAGGTTTAGGGCAACAGCCCTTAAAACAAAGTCAGGATGGAAAAAACGGTAAGGAGACGTTTTAAATGGCGGCTCACTGAACGAAAAAATCGATCGGATTATTAAGTAGACATACAGATTCCAAGAAGTTTGTGCATCGAAAATACCTGTAACCACAAAATTATTACAGCAATGGGCATCCGTGGCAGTACTTCAATTTCAAAGCAACTTTTAATGTCAAAGCATCACAAACTTAGATCGATACTTTTAAATCCAAACATAAAATTGCACAAAGGCGTACTACTCAATATGTTAAATCAAAAAGAGCGTTAGATGTTGATAAAATTTTGGAGGACGCAGGTAAGTTTCAAAAATGTATATGTAATATTTCATTATTACTTTGAAAATGATTTCATTATTAATATTGACCAAACGGGATGCGAATATAAGTTACGCATGCGTACACAGAGCAGTACGCTGTAACTGCGTCCGGAAAGTTGCTGCCAAAAATATTTTTATGCATGCGCGAGTCGAGCGGTCAAATCGAACTAAAAGTTCAAATTGATGTTAAAAAATATGAACACAAATTTAAAAATATTTGGGTAACTTTGTTGAAAAGCGTAAAATGACGAAAGCAAGAAACACCACATCACATGGTAGAATTTAAAAATGTCATGCATATAATGCCAACTTCTCAAATAATACAGCTCTCTGGCCACGATTCAAGCCCAACATTGCTTGCCATAGAGCTGTGGAAAAAATAAAAGAGGTTAGGAGCCCTTTCCCATATTTTCCATTAAAAAAATAGTGGTTTCTTGCGGTGAGTTCAAATTAACATTTTAAATAATCATATGTAATGATCAATTAAATACATAATTTATATGGATGACTATGGCAAAGCTAGAATGCTGCAAAGGGAAGTTCAGATAAGTACCCACATCATATGCCATGTCCACAGCACACAAGCCTTCAGTTGAACTGGACCGCCACGAAACCCTGCTTATGTCATGCGTCCAGAAAATAACGGAACTAAGGGCATTGTTACAGACTGAAAGGCAGAAGAATGAACAGCAGAAATTACACAATCGATCAGGACCAAGGAGTAGTACTCGTACTAGACATAGATCCAGGACACCCTCTCGAGGAGCAGTTTGTTTTTATCACTACAGATTCGATGACAAATCCACAAAGTGTGTGGAACCCTGCATGCTGAAATCTTTAAACAGGCCGGAAAACTGACTTCACCGTCATTAATAAGAGCATGCACTGATGGTGAAATAAATTCTGTTTACTCTGAGCTCCGCTTACACATAGCAGACAGAAAAATTCAATCCAATTATTTATTGATTCGGGTTCAATTTATTCTATATTGCCTGCACAGAAGTTCCCAAATGGTCATGCTAAGGACGAAGTAGTCTTATATGCTTACTCAGAGTTTGGTAAATAAATTCTTAGTAAAATTGATGGTATTATGAGTTTCATTTAAAAAAAAACTCGGGTTCCAGCAAAATATCTACGTATGGCAAAAGGATTCTGGAACTGGATTTATCCCTGCGCAGAAATTTTACCTGGCAATTTGTTGTTGCGGACAATACAGAAAATTGTGACGATCTTTTTAGATTATTGTTCGAAACTAAGGCAACGAAACAGAGTTTGGTAAATAAATACTTGGTAAAATTGATGGTATAATGAGTTTCATTTTTAAAAAAACTCCGGTTGCTCGCCCGAAAGTTGCAACCGTGTCATTATGTGAAACATTATTAAAAGGAAAGAAGAAATTTTCAATACTGCGTTTTGTACAATTGATAAAGGATAATAATGATGTTCTTGCAATAATAAAATAAGTAAATAATGAAACTGTTCGCTTGAAATATTTCTATTAATTTTTTTAAACCAATAATGATTTCAAAGATTGTAGCCGAAATTATTTATAATGATATTCGAGTGTCGGAAGCTCTAGTTGGTGATAACTTAGTTTTTATTGTATTATTTAGTTAGGTTTTTATTGTTTTGTTTTGTTAGGTTAGGTTTATTGTATCTTTGTAATTGTAAATTTTATGTTATATTATATAAAATATAACCGCGAAATGCTTAGGTATTTTTATCTTCATGAAAAATAAATATTAATTTAACCTTAATTGCATTTTTAATTCGTTGAGTTTGGAGGTTATGTAGAAACATTGCAATTTTCCACCGATAGTGCAAATATTCATTAATTATTGCATTGAAAAATTGAAAAAAGTGATTAGAATTGCTCTCAAAAAATATTTAGACAGTCAACATAGTGAAAGTTGTGTTCTGTTATTACGGTCCACAGTTCACTAGAGTCTAGTTGCTAGACAATCCTATTAGTAAGTAAGTCTATGGCATAGGCAGTTTCTCTCTATGATTGAGTTGGCAACACTACTAGAAGGTGACACAAAAAAACTAAAATCCAAATGACGACCGAATTAAAGTAGCAAAGCTTTATTTTGAAAGTTCACACGAATCCACGAGTTTCCGTAACCTACTATAATAATTTAGAAGTTTGTGCAGACATTCAGTTGTTTCTGTAAGAAACTATAATAATTTAGATATTTGTGCCTGTTTGTACCAGAATTCTGATAAAGATATCCCTTTCCACAAAGATGTCTGGAAAGTTTGAAAATATCAATAAATGCGTCATTCCTACTGAACAAGTAAAAACGTGGCGTCAAAAACATTTAAATAATTTAAAATTGGCAAAAATTGACCACAATGTTATTCTCACTGGATCCTCCCTTATTGCAGGAGGTCAGGCATCCCATTTGGACCAAGTTTCAACCTTTCATGCTGAAAAATTTCGGCACTGGAGGCGATAAAGTAGAAAATGTTTTATATCGTATAAAAAATGGCGAATTTTCGAATCAGAAAACTAAAATAGTGGGTTATTTGATAGGAACCAACAACACAGAACACAGAAAAACCCTATGATATTTATGAAGGAATTATTGATTGTGTATGCCTCATTGGAAAATTACTTCCGAGAGCCCACATAATTGTACGAACATGCTCCCAAACTGAATTAAATTCAACAAATTAAATTTCAATAGAAAAAATATTCATGTAGTGCAGATACATAAAATATTGTGAATGAAGAAAGGTCATAGCAAGAGAAATGATATATGATTATTTGCATCTGACAGCCGAAGGCTATAATCAATATTTTCAACCAGTACTTGATTTAATCACAAAGATATTGACTGACAAATGATAGGAAACACTTATATTTTGCAAAGTTTATTTCCTTTATACCTCGCTTGAATACTCAGTCATTATTATTGTGATTGAATCAAGCTCTGCCCCAAATGTTACTCATAGCCTTTGGATGTTAGATGTAAATAGTTTATACTTATTTTAAATTATATTTTATATGTTATTACTTTATATTCAAGTTCAGAAGCCTTATCGTGGTTGTTGCTGTTACAGATGTTAGAATAATATATGACTTTGTTGTATGATTTACATTTGTTGTATTTTATTATCATTCAACGAATAAACCAAGTCTGAACATGTAATTAGAAGAAAATAGAGAATTTTTTTAGTTTGCACATTTTTATGCTTGTAACTAATTCATGTGTTATAATTAAGTGTTGATTGATTGGTGTGGAGAATACGTGCTACAACCGACTTTGTACTGCCGCAGGAACGTGTTATTGGCAGATCAACAAAGTCCATATTTGAGAACCGCGTTTCATTTAATTCAGGTGACAGTAGTAATTTAGATTTGGTTAGCGCAGTTGTTAAAAGTGAAGTAGACGCCACTCCCCATCCCGTACAAATCCTAAGTTTTCATCTTTACTTTCATTACATTTTGATTTAAACAATCAAAACATGTGGGACATGGCTCCGCAACAGTTTTATCCTTACAAAGAGCCATGGATATTATAAAACTTTTGATGAGCCGAATCAGAACAAATTAAACGAATTTCTGCATACTTGTACTTATGTTTTTGAAAGTATAGATCCAACTGAGCATAAAGCACTATTAAAATTTATTTTACGCGGTAAACTAGAAGGTAGGGCTATGCAAATCACACAATACAAAACATTCATTTGTAGTCTAAAAGCAAAGTTTTTTACAGTCTCGTTTGTCCCTGTTTGCATTTGTTAAACTCTATTTGAAGATTTAAAAA